>NC_090647.1:352522729-352745229 GCF_040937935.1 Hyperolius riggenbachi | reverse complement strand
CAACCCAATAGAGCATCTTTGGGATGTGATGGAATGGGAGCTTCATGCCCTGGATGTGCATCCCACAAATCTCCATCAACTGCAAGATGCTATCCTATCAATATGGGCCAACATTTCTAAAGAATGCTTTCAGCACCTTGTTGAATCAATGCCACGTATAATTAAGGCAGTTCTGAAGGCGAAAGGGGGTCAACACCGTATTAGTATGGTGTTCCTAACAATCCTTTGAGTGTATACGGATTATAAACAAATATCCAACAGGATGAAGGCTCTCATAGCACAACTATGGAGATCTTACCAGTCTTCGAGTCCACCAGAAAGCATTGTCCACAATAAGTGGACCTACACCCTGGAAATGAACTTTGTGGCTTCCTGACTATGGCTTCAATTCATCAAAGGGTGTTCGATAACAAAATCCCAGTCCTTAAAATACCGCATTCGGTATTTTACACTTCACTGTGCTAATTCATCAATATTTTCACATGTGTGGTAGAGGTTCGTTAAGTTACCGAAGTACTACGGCTTCAGTTCATCAAAGGCTGTTCGATAACAGCAGAGTGGTGCAGAGCAGCTTGGAATGTCTCTGTGTTGTTACAAGCTGATAACAATAGAAGGCATCCAGACATCCCTTTACATGTAAACGTGTTATATTTACTGTTACTTATACTGCCTCTGCTGCTCTGAATCTGTCCATCAGTGTTTCTTAACATTTTACTTATTTGCCACAACGTAGATAAACTTCCTGGAGACATTACAAATGCCATGCTTGGTGATTTCACCACTTGCATCTTTGCATATTCAAACAGGGACTCAAAGGGTTACATCACTGAAGGGTATCTGGGGATATCTTTTATCCAGTTCTCTCTGCTCACTGCCTGGGGGGTCTGGAAGCTTGTGTGGAGAAGCCTGTGTGACCTATCAGCGGCACTTGCAGGAGAACAGGGGCTGTTTCTATTGGCTGCCTGCTCCTGCTAATCATGAAAACATTCACACAGAAGGCTTTCGAAGCCTGTAACGACAGGGGAGAGCTGGAGATAATCACCGAATGTGTTAGCGAATGTGGTAACCTTGATGAATTAACATTTACTGACATTTGCTGACATGTGTTGAGCACGTCGGTAATTTATCTCATTGCTCTGTCATTTCAGCTTCTCATTGGGTAACAGCTTTGATGAATTAACATTTTCAAAAGTGCTCCGTTAAGTCAGCTGTTTTCAGCATTACCGAATGCGGTAATGCTTGATGAATTGAAGCCTATGTAATTAATACAAAACTTCTATTCTGTAACATTTACTTACCTTACATCTTCTCTTGATCATGGGATTATGCCTACAAGATAGTGCCAAATATGATACAGAACACTGAAGACAGCAAGCAGACCCACAATGTATTCTTTATAACGCTGCAATAAAGAAAAAACTTTTTTTTTGTTCAATAAATCTTTATTGAATAAGCTGGATGTTACAGATGGTGCCCCTGATCCAGAATAGCAGAAGAATTGTATCCAACAGATGGAAATTGCATAAGTAAAAGGCTGAACATACTATTATTACTTAGTTGGCAATCAATATTGGACCAGAATTAAGAAAGCATAATAAAAAAAATTCAAGTTCATTTAAGGCCTATTTTACATGGCTACTTTTCCAGCATTTATTCAGCATCCTGAAGTCCAAAAAGCACCCTCATATGAGCTCCCAAATCATGTCAAATGTGCCAATAAGCACAAGAGGTGTTTTAGAGCAATGCATGAGGGCGTTCAAGTAAACACAGCTTATCACATAAGAACAATTCCACAGGAAAAAGTATGCGTCCAAATGCGTGAAAATGTATAATAAAGAAATCCAAATATCTCTCATCCTTACCAGAAGTGTTGGATGATAAATGCTAGAAAGTGCTTAGATAAACACACAAAAACTATGTGCTTTTCTAGCATTTTTTTTTTACGAAGTCCATGTAAACTAGGCCTTATCAGTTTAGCGCAGACTGACCCAAACCCGGGATCCATCATTTCATTTGACCTCTACTTGATGACAAGCCATTTCTCTAAGTTACAATTTTAATTATGTTAGATCACCAGCAACATGCATAGGTACCTTGCAGTTAGCCACAAAAGTGATAAAGAAACAAAATCTTATTCATATGTTTGCCGAATTAAAAAATAAAGGGACTCTGATAACCTTTTGGCATATATAAATATACATAGTTTTCCGTACAATACATAACTGTGGCAAATGGACGACAACTCCATATCGCCACTCTTTTGAATGGTCAGATCTTGCTGTACATCTTTCCACAATTCATTCAAAGATATTTGCACTGCAAACAAAACAGTATTCCCCCTTTCTGTTCAAATTTGTGCACAGCGTCTACTGTTGACTTGGCTACTAATAGGCAGGTAATGCAGGAATAAAATAAAGCAATACCTCTGTGCTGTCTAAAAGCATTATGTGCCAGGAGACAACCAAATGCTGAAGAACTTCATTATTATTTCTACAGAAAGCAAATATCAAACATGGCACACAGTTTACTACTAATAAATTACAGGGAGACTAGCCTTGTACAGACATTAGGAAAAAAAAAAACTTGATTAAGAATTGGTCTGTGAGGTCTTGGCCAAGAATCTAGTGAGTGTGCACAGCTGCTTAAAAGGACAACTGAAGTGAGAAAAATATGGAGGCTGCCATATTTATTTCCTATTGAACAATACCAGTTGCCTGGCAGCCTTGCTGATGTATTTGGCTGCAGGAGTGTGTGAATCACACCAGACACAAGCATGCAGCCAATCTTGTCAGATCTGACAATAATTTCAGAAACACCTAGTCTGCTTCATGCTTTTTCAGGGTGTATGGCTTAACGTATTAGAGGCAGAGGATCAGCTGGATAGCCAGGTAACTGGAATTGCTTAAAAGGAAATAAATATGGAAGCCTCCATATCCCTCTTGCTTCAGTTGTCCTTTAACTAGGTGTCCATGTTTCCCCCCATTGGACAGGACATGCTGCCCAACTATAGCCAAGCAATGCATCTGTACAGCCCTCATTCCCAACAGCGTATCCCTACTGATCAAGCAACAGTAGTTGTTGTGTACGAACCTTAAAAGGAACCCGAGGTGTGAGACCTATGGAAGCTGCCATATTTCTTTTCTTTTAAAGAGTAACTGTCGGGCATAAGATCAAAAATCAATTCTTTATTTTTATCTGGCAAACAACAAGACGGCTAACCAGGCAAGCCAAAAGTTAAAAAAAAAAAAATCACTATTACTTTTCTGGTTGATAAACCATCATTCCCCAGTTTCCCTGCCTCATATTTGGTACATCTGCCGCACAAATAAGGTTGCGGGGCATGCTGGGTTTTCTTTTTTACTTTTCCCTCAGACTTAACTAATGCAGCCTGAAGCCTCTTTCCCTCCCACACCTCTGTTCCTCTCTGATTAGCCAATATTTCTCAATACACCTTCTACTACAGACCTGGGTGGAAGACTGGGAGGGGGGTGGGCAATGATACAAAGACAGAGTAAGGGAGGAAATGGTGTCAGGATAGGCTTCAATGTATACACAGACAAAATGGAAAATCCTAAGAAGAATTTTTTTTTTTTTTAACTGAAATAAAAATGTGTATAGTGCAATACAGATGTTATGCAAATAGAGCAAGTATTTATATATGTGATTATTTTCTGAGATAGTATGGCTGACCGCTCCACTTTACAGGATCGGTAGCCTGGCAGTCCTGTGGATCTTTCTGATCAGTAGCGTCTAAATCACACACCTGAAACAAGCATGCAGCTAATCTTGTCAGATTTATCATAGACATCTGATCTGCGTATGCTTGTTCAGGGTCTATGGCTTAAGGTATAAGTGGCAGAGGATCAGCAAGACAGCCAGGCAATGCAATTTAAAAAGTATCAGAAAACGTCAGCCTCCATTTCCCTCTCACCTTGGGTTCCCTTTAAAGTGAACCTTAAGTGAGAAAAAAAATTGAGTTTTACTCACCTGGGGCTTACCTCAGCCCCCTGCAGCTGATCGGTGCCCACGACGAGTCGCTCTGATGCTCCGGGTCCCGCTGGCGGCCACTTCCGGTTTCGCCGTCAGGACCCGTCAGGCTGGGGAACGCGGCTGATACTACGCGTTCCCAGCCAAAATAGCACCCCTATGCGGCCATATGTCCGCATACGAGTGCCTATGCGGACATATGGCCGCATAGGGGTGCTATTTTGGCTGGGAACGCGTAGTATCAGCCGCGTTCCCCAGCCTGACGGGTCCGGACGGCGAAACCGGAAGTGGCCGCCAGCGGGACCCGGAGCATCAGAGCGACTCGTCGTGGGCACCGATCAGCTGCAGGGGGCTGAGGTAAGCCCCAGGTGAGTAAAACTCTTTTTTTTCTCACTTAAGGTTCACTTTAAGTACTTGTCTCACTTCTGCAACTTAACAGCAACAGTTACAGATAAGATGCAAGCTCCTGTTACATTGAAAATTCCACAAAAGAAACTAGGACAACAGAAGCTAGAGGGATATGTAGATGCTGAAGAGACCATGAACAAGCATGCAGCAGATCAGGTGTTTGACATTATTGTTACATCTGACAAGATTAGCGGCATGCTTGTTTCTGGTGTGATTCAGACACTACTGCAGCCAAACAGACCAGCAGGGCAGCCAGGCAACTGGTATTGTTTAAAAGAAAATATGGCAGCCTCCATATAAGTCTTGCTTTAATTGTTCTTTAGAATCAGAAGAATCAGAATCGCTTTTATTCGCCGAGTGCGCTGTTGGCGCCCCCGGAATTGGTTGTGGTACACATGGCAATGGCGGAGAGCAACAGCGCACTCGGCGAATAAAAGCGATTCTGATTCTTCTGATTCTAAAGAACAATTAAAGCAAGACGTATATGGAGGCTGCCATATTTTCTTTTAAACAATACCAGTTGCCTGGCTGCCCTGCTGGTCTGTTTGGCTGCAGTAGTGTCTGAATCACACCAGAAACAAGCATGCCGCTAATCTTGTCAGATGTAACAATAATGTCAAACACCTGATCTGCTGCATGCTTGTTCAGGGTCTCTTCATTGTTTAAAAGAAAATATGGCAGCCTCCATATATGTCTTGCTTTAATTGTTCTTTAAGGGAAACCTGTAACTTGTAGGAGAAAGCCTCTGGAGCACCTGGGCTCCTCTTCATCTTTGCGGCTGCCCTCCCCTCTGTGTATGAGCACAGCTGCACTGCGTAGGTGATAGCAAGATTTGCACCTGCGCAGTTTCACAGAACCATTCAGGTAGAGAAAAAAGCTTGCATGAGTGGCTCTGTGATACTGTGAAGATCATACCTTGCGCTCAAGCAGTGTGGCCATTTCTACACATGAGAATGTGGCTGCAAGTAATCTTTAACTTTGTCAAAGATTGTTCATTATGTGATTTACTTGCTGGTCAAAGGGAGACTGGGGAAGCCTGCGAACCATCCAGAGGCTTTCCCCTAGTAGCCTCCCTGGCGTTCTATTTCCCCAGGATTTCCGTGCAAGAAGTGGTTCAATTAATTTCCAATCATTTTAAACTTTTTTTTTTTTTGCAATCATTTTTTTTTATTTGGTCGGGATCCCCCTTCTGGGGGGGGGGGGGGGGGGGGTCCCTGTTCTTTTCAGGCTGTTGGTGGCCTTTGGGGACCCCCCTTCTGGGCAGGGAGGGGGGCCCTGTCCTTTGCAGGCTGTGGGGTGTCCCCATTCTATGCTGGCTGGTAGTGGCCGGTGGGGGACCCCCCTTCTGGGCAGGGAGGGGGGCCCTGTCCTTTGCGGGCTGTGGGGTGTCCCCATTCTATGCTGGCTGGTAGTGGCCGGTGGGGACCCCCCTTCTGGGCGGGGGGGGGGTGTCCCCGTCCTTTGCGGGCTGTGGGTGGCGTTTCCCTCCCTCTTCCCATCCCCCGTGCAAGCCCCCCCTTCCCCCTGAACCCCTTCCCTCGGTGTGAGTCCTGTTCTACTCACCCAGGCTGTCTCCAGCGGCGGCGGCGCAGAATCCCTTCTTCCTCCATCCCTGAAGTCTCATGCTCTGTGTAATTACCGCTACGAGGCTTGGTGACGTCACTAAGCCTCGTAGCAGTAACGTCACAGGCCGGGACTTCGGCGTTAGAGAAAGAAGGGATTCTGCTGGCGCCGCTGGAGACAGCCTGGTGAGTAGAACAGGACTCACACCGAGGGAAGGGGTTCAGGGGGAAGGGGGGGCTTGCATGGGGGATGGGAGGGGGGAGGGAAAGGCCACCCACAGCCCGCAAAGGACGGGGACACCCCCCCCCTCCGCCCAGAAGGGGGGTCCCCGCCGGCCACCCACAGCCTGCAAAGGACCAGGACACCCTCCCGCCCAGAAGGGGGGTCCCCGCCGGCCACTACCAGCCAGCATAGAACGGGACACCCCCCCCCCCCCTTGCTGCACAGAGGGGATCCCCGCCGGCCACTACCAGCCCGCATAGGGAATCCCCCTGCACAGAGTGGACACCCGTCCGCACACATAGGGGGAATCCTTGCACGCAGCACATTCTCTGCCCCGCCAGCTGCACAGGGATTCCCCAGGGTGGCTGGTTGCTTGTTCTGTATGCTGGGGGTAGCACAGATCGCTACCCACAGCGTGCAGTCAGGCATCCAGCCATCCTGGGGAATCCCTCTGATGAGGGAAAATTGCAGCGGGCGGTGCAGAGAAACAGGAAATCTCCCTGGCGGGATTGACGAGCTCAGCTCGTCCAAAACACTTTCAGCAAGTTTTTGCTGGACGAGCTGAGCTCGTCCAGAACGCTAGGGAGGTTAAAGTATATACATTTCTTTAAGGTTACAGGTACCCCTTAGGCCTCGTTCTCAATGGATTTGGAAAGCACCACACATTGCCCACGCGTTGTGTCTCATCCAGTCAAAAAGTATGCTTTACTGTAACCCTTAACACACTCTCGTATCGCAAAGCACCTATAGCACTGTGATGGTCGCATAGGTGGTGCATTACAGTGCAGCAAGCCTCATTACAGAGCAGCCACTATGCTGCACCACGACACACCACTGGAAACGTGGTCTTACCGCTGCCTGACCCTACCGAAACATCTAAAGACGGTTATACACCAGTCAATATCTCTAGATTAGATCACTTTAATTCTGCAAGTGTTATAGTGACGCCTGCCAACCCCATCAAACACATTATAATAAACAGCACAAAAGCCTGATCGGGCAAGGTGGTAGATCTTAATCAAGCTGATGAGGGGTAGAGCACTGGGAGATACACAGGTACATACAGTCTATTGCTTTGAGTGGTAGACTGTAAGTAGGAGCAGCAAGTCAATCAGTTCTACATCAGAATTTATTATTGTCTGTGTTCCTATCAGAGAAATGTCCCACTGTCCTGTTGCAGGAGATATAAATCGTGAGGAGATATCCTCCAAATAGGAACCCTGACAAAAAGGTACTACCCCTTCCCCATTCTATCTAAAACTAATAAAGGTTTTGTCCTCCACTTTGATCAAAAATATCAATGCACTTGATTCTCTGTTTAAAATAAATTTTCATGGCAGGCAAACCATTGAACTTGATTAAAAAGAAATCTAATTGGCCAGAGATTTAAAGCAGAAATGCCGCGATGCAGTGAGGAGGAGTCATAGGATTATGTACAGTATTTATAATGTTTTGGGACCATTCATATTGTTGTATGGGATGTCGGCACAATGCTTTTCAATGCATGGATATGTATTTTATGACAATGCTCTTAGCTGGCTGAAAAAAGTCAAAACGATGAAAAACCTTTTATATGAAAGTGAAGAGGAGTAAAATCAGGAGCAGTTCTATTTGATCAGGAAGTAGAAAATTAAGTGATAGAATTCCGGGAAGCAGCTTCTGGAGAATAGATATTTAAAGATTTTTGTACAAAAAAGTCTGATATTTAAAATCTGGTGGGGGCTAGCTGTCCAGCTGCCTTGTCATCCTCTCCCATACCCTTTGTCTGTGATCAGGGGTCATGCAATGTCCAATGGTGGACTCTGTTTCCTTTATCCGCCGTTCAAATCTGCAGCGGTCCCGGGCCAACTCCTCCCAGCAACCTTTACGTTGTTCTTCACTGCACACATAATGTATGGTGATTTTTTCATGAAAGATCACCTACAAAAACAAATGAGAAACAAGTATAGCAAATGTTAGTAAAAAGCAATTACAATATCAGGGCTAGATAGTAACAATATAACTGGACGACACACAGGGCCTGATTAACAAATGCACCTCCAGGCTGAACATCAAAAGGTGTAGGCACAATGTTGCTGAGCTTGTTTATCTGTTACATAAAGCTCATCGATTACCTGATGTCAAGTCACTGACAAAATTACCTTGGCAGGAGCCCAGACACTGGCCATTTCTTGTACCATTGGCAGTCTGTGCCACAGGCTGCCATCTTTTCAGAGAGCAACAGAGTGCCTTCACCTTGCAGTGAACAATGGAGAGTATAAAATCCAGGCTTCACAGAACATTCACATAGCCTGAAAACCAATTCCTGCACTCCTCCTGGTCAGATTATCAAAATTTCAAGACAGAACTCATGGCTGCAGAAGCTACATTTCACACAAAATAAACAACATCTGAACATGGACTACTATGCTACCAGGTGAGATTTTAGATCTGTGCCTAGAAATGGACTGTAGCAACACTCGAGTCAGATCAAACCAAAGGTTGCTAAAGGGTAAGCAACTTGGCCACTGTGCAACTGCAGTCCTCTGCACACACCAGCAGCAGAACTTTTTGTGCCACCTTTTAATCCCCCCAAAATGAAAGAAACAAAGTGAACTCTCTCCAAAGATGTACAGACATCAATATAAAATCAGTACTGGAGATCTATGAAAGTATTCACATCTGTGTCCCTGTTGAAGGCTGTCCTCATTTCTTGTCAGCAAACAAGAAAAGCTCTCATAAAGGAAATGCATACATGCATCTTTCAACCCTTTCATTCTTTTAAACAGTATTAAGAGGTTCAATATGAAAACTAAGCTCAGAAAGTTTTAGCTTTTTTTTTTTTTTTTTTTTTTTTAAATATAAATAAACTTACATAAAAGTTTAGAACAAACTTACAAACCAATATCTCTAAAATGGTTGAAAAAACCCTGACCATTTTGGATGCTTATTAATAAATATTTCTGCTCAAAGCGAGTTGTCGTCTATGAGGTAAGCCACCTCAACCTTTTAGTTTTTAGTGTTTTTAACTTTTTTATACTTCCATTGGGCGCCTCTTTACTCCCTTCAATTTATTGTGGAAGCAGACCTTCAAATCTGCTTTCCTTTTACAGTCTGAAAGCATAACATTTGGAAGAGTCCCACGCAAAAACAAGGTTGGAATACAAACACCTGTCAGATAATGTTTCTGCTATAAACTGACCAAGGACACAGTCCTGACCACTATGTAATGGAGATATCAGCCACATCACTGCAGGACTGTGCTCAAACAAGACTTCTCTTGTCAGGGAATAAACCTTGCACGCTGTGCTCTACAGCAAAATGCATCCAAACACCAACAAGCAGCCAGAATTTCAACATACATCCATGAAATAAAAATTGAAAAGGACCCTGAAAAGAACGAAAATACGCCACACTGAACTTACACTGAACTTACCTGGGGCTTCCTCCAGCCCCCGTAGTCCATGAGGTCCCTCAGCATCCTCTATGCTCCCTCAATTCCCCTGCTGTCGACTCCATTGGCGCGTTAATTGGTCAGGAGTTGTGCGCAACTGTGCATGCACAGCCAGTCAAGCATGCTCATCTTGATTGCACACAAGCCAACGTAAACGTTCTGTGCAGTTCTCGAAAGAATGAACCACGCATGCGCAGAACGCTCCCAGCATCGGGTGCGCGGATGGGCCTTGCATGCGCATGCAGTTGAGCACTAATGAAGCCGCCAGCAGGCAAACGGAGGGAGTCCAGAGGACGTCAAGGGACCTCAGACTATGAGGGGGTTGGAGGTAGTCCCAGTTAAGTTCAGTATGGCTTTATTTTTTCATTCTGTGCAGGGTCCCTTTACATGCAGGGACTTCATGCAAGGGTGTCTGGGAACGGTTGACTGCAGCACTGATAGAAAATGTGGACCATCTCCAGGGCATGGAATCTAAGTGACCATTGATCTTCACCAGAAGAACAGGTTTTGCATACTATGAGCAGACTGCGTCTCATACTACCTAAAAGTGGTAAAATTGTCCAATCAAAATTGGATGCGTAAATTTACTTCTCTAGGGCATAGCACCCTGACATGGATTGGAAAACAAATTCCTTGCACGACTTTGCAGGGCTGACATTGTGGAGCTAGTTTTGTTGCAATATTATTATTATTATTTATATAGCGCCGACATATTCCGCAGCGCTGTACAGAGTATATATTGTCTTGTCACTTAACTGTCCCTCTGAGGGGCTCACAATCTAATGAAAGGTGTGTGTGTGGGGGGGGGGGGGGGGCTTGGCTGCGCATCCCTAAACACATGTTGCAATTGAATGGTTAATCGCACAGGCATACACCGCCTCTGCCAGACTGAAAAATGCACGCCCTGCATCCAAGACAAGTGCTAACATTTATTAAACTAGGTGGTGGTCATTTCAGATGCAGCCTTAGTGGTATGCGCTGGCGTTCTCCTTGCTGCTCACAATCTAATCCCTACCATAGTACTATGTCTATGTATGTATTGTGTAGTGCCTGTATCATAGTCTAGGGCCAATTTTTAGGGGGAGAAGTCAATTAACTTATCTGTATGTTTTTGGGATGTGGGGGGGGGAAACCAGAGTACCCGGAGGAAACCCACGCAGACACGGGGAGAACATACAAACTCCTTGCAGATGTTGACCTGGCTGGGATTTGAACCGGGGACCCAGCGTTGCAAGGCAAGAACGCTAACCACTACGCCACCGTGCTGCCCATAACGTTATTAATTCCAAATCTGGTTAGGTACGTACGCATACCATATATTTCACACCAAAGATAATCATGAGTGTCTCAGGTGAAAATCACTATCGTACAGATGCCCAAAGCTTTGGCAACCTGATAGGCCTGAACGATTTTAGAAAAAAAAAAATGGAATTGAGCGATTTCGATTAGATTTCCTTCAAATCAAGCTTTGTCCCCCCTCTGCTCTGTGTCTCTCTGTGCCTCCTCTGTCCCCCAAGCTGCATCAGTTTTGGACATAGATTAAAGCAGGAGTCCAGCGATGCCAGTATATCCATTTCGCCTCCTGCAGGCTCTAATACACAGAATACTTCCTGTATGTCATGTGACAGAGAAACCCCGGAGTTTTGCGAAGCACAAGAGCCAGCAGACAACGATAGAGGACGGACAGCGTTTGACTCATGCGGAAAGTATGTCCAACGCTGCGGGACGCACGTGCCGGGACTTTGGGGAGGTTGTAAGCCACTTCTTCAAACTTCCCCATGTGGAAATTATGTGATCGCGATGTTTGCCACTTTAACGATTCCAAAATTGTGATCTTGGTGATTGCGATTTCGGTTTAAATTTGATTTATCCTTCAGGCCTACAACCTGCCATGCAAACTTAAAGGATAAGTCTTGGCTGGCAACCTAGTTTTAACCAAAGCCAACATTGAGTTAAATCACCACCAACCGGCAGAAAAAAAATTCAGCCAGATTCAATATCCTACAAGATTTTAATTCAATGTATTATTCCTATTATCAATCATTTTTCCAAACACTTTTGCTTATCATGCCATGTGCCGGCTCCCAGTAGACAACCTGATCTGCCCTAGAGTTACATCAGCCTGGTCTCGTCGCAGGTTTCAGTCCTTTGCATCAGTCTGAGTCTCCTCTCTCGGGAAACCATTACCAGGGATGCCGTTGTATCTCCCTAAGTTACAATAACAATGGCCCAGACAAGACTAAGCAAGGAGTTCCACTGTCTGATAATCACTACAACTGAAAAAAATAAGCCAACATTAAAATATTCTAAACACTCACAACACCATGGTTATGCCTGGTCAGCAATGCATTCCTTTCATCACCTGGCTCAGAACAAAATGACAATCTATGGCAGCCGGGATCATTAGAGATGAAAAGGGGGGGGGGGGGGGGGGGCAAGCAGCAGGGAGGGCCACAGTAGTGACATAGTGTAGCATTTCTCAACACTTTATTGGTATGTACCCCTTTTAAAACCCTGTACTCACCAAGTACCCCCTAGCATAGTAAACATTATCACAAGTACCCCTTGACAAATATATACTTAATCCTAATACGTGATACTTGGTTCTAAACAATTTCCAAGCATTTAATGTTGCTTTCAATTAGCTAAAATACGAATTTGGTGTTTAAGATGTATCATTTTATAAAACTTTAAAATTGGTTAAGTATATCAAGTCCGAGTACCCCCGGAACCATCAGAAGTAGCCCCCTGGGGTACGTGTACCACCCGTTGAGAACCATGGGCATAGAGGATTCACCAGAATGCATTATTCATCAAGGGAGCCAGTCCAGCAGATGCTATCTATGGGCCTCCTGCTTTGGTTGGAATCTAATAACACAGAGTCGCATTATAACTACCTCCTACATCTAGGGCACACAACCAATGAATGAATGCTCAGGTTGCACAGATTATGTGGTTCCACAAGGTGGAATGTCAGCGCTAGTATAGATTAGGTGAGAAAATCCATAAGGAACAGTTCTCCAATTACAGTAGTGTTTACATCTTGAAGCGTTGTAATTGGCCGATTACTACAGCCTATGTAAAACCGATAAAAGTTTAAACGGGTGCTGTCCACCCAATCATAACGGAATTTTCCTATGGACTTTCTTACTGGGTCACAAACTATTAATAGCTTCGGAATGTCAGCAAGTTGGCAATGCAGCAACAGTGGCTGTCATGGGGAAAAGACAATTTATTAGAAAAAGACCTGATCATTGGCTACTGGGCCAAGATTAGTGGCATATAGGAAACAGCAGAGTTTGAGAACTGTCCATGAGGTGCTGTGGTTAAGGTACACATACTCTGCATGAAGGCTGAATGTATGCTTCCATAAACCATGCAGGTCCTCACATGGGTCTGACAGGTATACCACTCTTCACCCTTCAGCACTGAAAGCCCAGGCTAATCAATGGGCTTGCTCACATCTAATATGTTTCTGCATTCAGAATTAAAAAAAAACAAACACAAAACTGAGGGTTTCTGCTTTTTTTTTGAAGATGCTATGCACATTTTTCCATTATAATATATTGTAATCCAGTCAGGAACATGCAAATCAAGTAGTGACTCACTGATGTTTTTATGAAATTGAAAGAACTACAATAATGTCTTGTCCCAAGCAAGCGCTAACTAGCTGTACAACACGCATATAATATAAAGAGGCACTTTCTATACACAGTACCATGACAACTGAAGTGAGAAGTATATGGAGGCTACCATATTTATTTCCTTTTACACAATACTAGTTGCCTGGCAGCCCTGCTGATACATTTGGCTGCAGTAGTGTCTGATCACCACCAGAAAAGCATGCATATACTGTATCCTCTAGACCCTAAGACCCCCCCCCCCCCCCAAACAAGGGGGAAATTGTTGGTGTGTCTTATGGTCCGAATGTGACCATATGGCTCCCCTAAATCCCTGGCAGTCTAGCGGTCCCTGGGCTTCCCTCCTGCCCTGTTGCCTTCAATACTTATGCCCCCGCTCCTTTGTACTGGCTGAAATTTCCCCTGGCTAGGTTCAGTTTTCCCCCATTCTCTTGACATAGTGCAGCCTGCAGATGATTAGCACAACTCATTCTTCCCAGAGTGGCTATGTTGCTCTAAATACACCGGCAGCCTGCAGAGATCAGTATCACCTCGCCGCCTGTCCCCACAAAAGATCAGCTTCACCCCGTCATCTTTCCTGGATGCAGCGGCTCTATAAACAACGCAGGTGTTCTTCTGTAGTGTGTAGCTTGATGAGCGGGAGGAGCGGCTTAGATCTCTATACACACACGGGCACTCTTCCGTACTGTAGCTTGATGAGGTCATCAAGCTACAGTACGGAAGAGAGGAAGAAGAGTGACCAGCGTCTGGATCGCCTGGGAGGTGAGTGAAAGAACCCGCAGCATGCAATGCTCTGCATGGACCTCTCGGCGGCTACCACTAGTGTTGCTCGGTGGTTACAGCTCTGATCTTCAGTTTTCCACCCAGAGTCTAGCTCATGGTTAAAACTAAGGAGGTTAATAAAATGTAAAACCCAACGTCAAGCATGTAAGCTGTATGGTTAGAAACTGACAGATTAGTATGGCTGCCTGTGCTCCCATTTAAAGCAGATCCGAGATGAAAAACTAACTATAACAAGTAACTTGTCTATATATCTTATCTAAAATGTAGCTAGTTTACACAGCATATCTAGCTGCAAACAGCTTCAAAAGTTTATGATTATTTATTCCTGTGATACAATGAGGGCAGCCATGTTCTGTTTGTCACAGGCTAAGGGCTGGAGATGCTATCAGCTTGCCTGTGTGTAAAGTCAGTCCCCTCTCCTCCTCCCTCTGAAATCAATGGCTAGTAACCTCCTCCTCCTGCCCAGACTGAGCTCCCATAAGCCCATGCTACAGTGCCAAGGCACAAAAGGAGCTGTGGGCGAGGCTTGTTTAGGTTATAGGGAATTAGAGTATTCAAACAAAACAAAAAAAGTATTTGGCTTGAGGAATGCCATATAAACTATATTAAAGGAACACAATTATGAAATGAGTAACAGTTTATCTGATCCACTTGAAGTGATTTCTTTGAATTAACCCTCCTGGCGGTATGTCAAAATCCGCCAGGGGGCAGCAAATAGGTTTTTTTTTTAAATGTTTTTTTCTTCATGTAGCGAGACGAGGTCTCGCTACATGATAGCCGCTGCTCAGCGGCATCCCCCCAGCCCCTCCGATCGCCACTGGCGATCAGAGATCCCGTTCAAAGACGCCATGGCGACGGGGCGGGATGACGTCACCGACGTCGTGACGTCAAAGGGGACTCCGATCCACCACACAGCGCTGCCTGGCCCCGATTGGCCAGGCAGCGCACGGGGTCTGGGGGGGGGGCGGCTGCGGCGACGCGTATAGCGGCGGATCGGCGGCGATCGGGCACTGCACGCAGTTAGCAAAGTGCTAGCTGCGTGCAGCAAAAAAAAAAATAAAATAAAAAATTATGCAAATCGGCCCAGCAGGGCCTGAGCGGTGCCTCCCGGCGGCATAGCCCGTGCTCAGCACGGGCTTACCGCCAGGGAGGTTAAAGACCCAGGTGTCACTACAGTAAGTCAAGGCATTTTAACAAGGGTACAAAGAGCAATACACACCTAAAATAGTTCTCCACAACTCTACAAAAAAATGTAGTCATTCATGCATGTTGCTAATACCACTAGAGATGAGGGTTAACCTCACCAATATGAATAGAGACGGCCATAAAACCCAGTGTGTCTAAAGCTAAATACTCTCCACCTGATGGAGGACGAAGGATCCAGCTCATCTCCCTGACAAAGAGAGTGTTCCACGATCCATCTTCCAGCCAGCAGGTACACGCAATGTCACACGGCAGGCGCACATGGGAAGCCTAGCGTTTGCGCTATTTTGCGTGGAGTCGTTGGGGATTTTAAAGTGTACCAGTGCTGTGGATAAAAGCAGATTTGATACTAACCCACAGCTTTCGCCTGCTGCATACACATGCCTGTGTCCCGCGGCGTCCTCACGTGGTCTGCCGTTCAGCCGCGATCAGCCCTAGGACTTCTGCACATGCGCAGACCTCCCGGACAAGCGCATTAGACCCAGACCAACGCGAGCAAGTTATCAGGGCAGATCGTGGCTTAACAGTAGACTGCAGGAGGACGTGATGGTACACAGACATGTTTATGCACCAAGAGGAAGCCGTGGGTCAGTATCAAATCCGCTTTCATCCACAGCTCTGGTTTCCTTTAAAGATCCGCCGCAATGGTCACTGCTGCCACACGTCGATAAACGGTCACGTGATCGCACCCCTGTACACACGCGATGTGATCGCACGCCACGTGATCGGACCCCTGCACCCTAACCACTGCTCTCTGCCCCCCACTGCCGCGCTATAGCAGTGGAGAGCCAGAGGAGAACACTGGCCCGCCAGGGGCGTTCCTACAGGGATTTCTGAGCTGCCATTGGGCAGCTCTCTTCTCCCCCTGGCCGGGCCTCCTGCCACTCCCCACACACTATGAGAGAGAACACAGTCTATCAGTGCAGCGTCGTTAAAGTGGGCTATTGCGGCCCATGGGAGCGGCGGTTTTTGCATCTACTTGATCTGCTCAGCTCTGCGGATCAGGTAGCCCATTTATTTAAGCCCACCTTGGGCTCCCTTAAACCATTTGAAACTACACAAACTAAGCAGAAACAAAATGGAAATTGCCTGGAGGAGAACTTTACAAGGAACGCTAGGTGCGAGACTTATGGAAGATGTCAGATTTATTTCCTTTTAAATACCAGTTGCCTGGCAGTCCTTCTGATCTTTCTGGTCAGTAGGGTCTAAATCACACACCTGAAACGAGCATTCAGATACTCTTGTCATATTTGTCATAGACATCTGATCTGCGTATGCTTGTTCAGGGTCTATGGCTAAAAGTATTAAAGGCAGAGGATCAGCAGGACAGCCAGGCAATGCGCAATATTTAAATGGAACAAAAATGTCATCCTCCATATCCCTTTCACCTCAGTTTCCCTTTAAAGGAAACCTACAGTGAGAAACATGTGGTGGGACCATGTTTATTTCCCTTTTTAACAGTACTAGTTGCCTGGCAGTGCTGCTGATCTCTTTAGCCCCGTTCACACTCAGCTGTGTTTTGCTGACCGCCGGCGATTAGCAAAGCATTATAGCACATGTACTCCTATGGGATTACTCACATTGCGGCAACAAATTGCAATTTCCGCCAAAACATGCTGCATGCATTTTCCAGGCAAAAACGTGATCGCGACAAAAATCACAAAACATTGCAATCAACAGGCAATTGCGTTTTGCTCTGCCCAGTGTGAACAGTGGCCATTAGCTGCAGTAGTGTCTACAAGCATGTGACTAATCTGGTCAGACTTGGATCATAGCACCCTGTATGCATGCTTGTTCAGGGTCTATTGCTAAAAGTATTTGTAAGACAGATGATGATCAGTACAACCAGGCAATGTGCACTGTTAAAAAGGAAATAAATATGTCAGCCCTTACTTAAAGTGTGCGTTAATAAAACAGATGCATACATTAAGTCAAGCAACATATACCTTTTTCTGTCCAGTATTGGCACGGTCTTCCACAGGCACATTGTGTGTGTCTCTAAACCAGGACTGCTGCGGTTCTTCAGATGGGCAGGAAGTTAAAACTAATTTGTTAGGAAAGTTTCTACAGACCACCTCTGAATAATTGCTGCTGGCAGAGTCATTACAGATTCTACTTTTGTCCAAGGTCTGCACAGGAGCTTTAAAGTAAAGGGGGTTGTAAGGGTCATCAGATTTTAAAAAAGCATTCCAAAGTTTCTGATTTTCCTCCTCATTTGCACTAGAGTCTTCATCATCGTCATCATCACTAGATTCCTCCTCACTGTCACTGCTTGGTGCCACATCACTGTCACACCACGATTCTTCATCAGACAGACTTTGTTCCTGTCTTTGCACGGGAAGGGGATCTTCCTCAGTGACACCACCAGTCTTTAAACTGGCTGTAAAGTTCTGGGGGTTGTAAGGATCAGATGAACAAAACGAATTCCACAAAGAGACTTCATCAGGGACAGTTACTTCACTATCTGTCGTAGATACCGATCCTTCACTATCAAAGCCATCATCATTCTCTTCCTTGTCCCACTGTTCATCTCTATCTGAGGAATTTTCATCCTCATTTTCATCATCGCTCACAACTGTTCCCAAAATATAGCCAATATGTCTATTTGTGCAAACTGGAATAGAGGAAAAGGGGATTTCGCTATTAATATCAAAGTCCACTTCATCAGGTTGGTCATCCTCCTCTTCTGCAAAAGAACAGGGAGCTAGGTGTTCTGTTGGCAATTCAGATAACACATGTTTGTCTGCATCACAAGTTTCAATATGTAGGCTTTGAGCAAGGGTGACACATTGCCAGTCTTCCAGACTGTGGTAGCCTTGATCTTTATCAGGGGTAGATGGACAATTTAGCAGTAGGCCGTCTGAACTGCCCACTTCCTGAACTGGAACTTGCAAGTGGGCACACTGACTCTCCTCTATATGAACTCCCTGCAACTGTGTGAAGTTGATATCTGATAACGAATCACAGTTATTACACGTTTCCAGAATTTGGCTTTCTTCCCATTCAAATTCTGGCCATTCAGACATTAGGTCAGCAGTAAGATGATTAGGTGATGAATATAGATCAGGGAATGTTTGCATGTCAACCTTCTCCTGCTTCATCTCACTACCTTCTTCCTTTATGTCAGAGTCCATATTCTCCTGAGCCTGGTTCTGCTGCAGGAACCAGAGCCTCTTATTACGAATATGCTGGATTTCATCGGGCGTCTGACTGGTGATGTCCACAAAAGCTTC
Source organism: Hyperolius riggenbachi (assembly GCF_040937935.1). Classification (NCBI taxonomy): domain Eukaryota; kingdom Metazoa; phylum Chordata; class Amphibia; order Anura; family Hyperoliidae; genus Hyperolius; species Hyperolius riggenbachi. The sequence continues at coordinate 352,726,756 of NC_090647.1, read as the reverse complement.
TTTATTTTGCTCATTTTGCTGATCTACCCAACTGAGTACCTGGCTTGAGCCTACATTTAGGATACAAGACATTATGCCAAGGGCAGAAGGAAGCTGGGAGCCATTTTTCTCATACGGTACCTGGCAGGTTTCATCTTCATTGGCAAGCTTGTGGTCAGCAGAAGACAACGTATGAGAAGTAAAGGTTGTTTTATGGATCTCTGCCTCCTCTTCATTAGGGTTACCTACATGTTTACAGGTCAGCCCCTGACCCCAGAATGCCTGGACTTTGGTGTTCAGCACAGCCTTCTGCCAGCTGCTCAGTCCCTCCAGTGCTGAATCCAAGGCATCGTCCCCACCAGTGCCAGCTGAAAACCCTTTCCAGGAGCCCAGGACATCCAGATCAGATTCCATGGCAGGAGACAGCAGCTCCTTCCAGGCTTCCAGCTCATCCAGGCAGCACTCCCCCGGCTCCTCCCAGGGCCGCAGCCTCAGCACTTCTAGCATTTCGGGTAACTCACCGGCACTCCGCACTGATCGGTGCACCACCCATCCGGAGGGCAGGGACAGCAGCGACCACTGCCCGGTAATGTAGGACCAGGCGGCTCCCAGCAGCTGGAGCAGGCGATAAGGAAACAGGCCATGGAGAAGGCGGCCTAACAAGGCCCGGAGTCCCGGCTGAGACGTCCTATCACGGTCTGCACACATCATTGCGCAGCTGCTCCTCACCCGGATATTCTGGCGGGGCGAGAGGAAGCCATGAGAGTCACCAGACGGCCGAGCTACCGACAGAGCAGCCAGACACCGGCCTCAAACTAACAGCTGGAAGCGCTGCGAGAGAGGAAAGAGAGGGTGGGCGGGGCGAATGACGCAACACTTCGGAGACCAAGTACGCATGCGCAGGAACTTCTTCCTCGTCTCGGCTATGCAAAATATCGAGAGAGAACATAGGTCTATGTGGGTTAGGAGGTTAAAGTGACAGCGCGGGAAGTCAGGCATCCTCGCTATGTGGACTATATAGGGGAAGTGAATACAGAGCATAGGGTGCGTGTCAGTGGTGAAATGGCGTAACAGTGACAATAAAGTGTATTGGTAGTTACAGAAACCGGATTATGTTCCCTTGTTTAGTAATGGCAAATCGAATTGAATCAAATCGAATCCCGATCAGACATGTCGGATTTAATCGGATCGTAAAAAGAATCGTAACCAAATCGTATAAAGAATCGTATCGTGTAGATTGGGCTGTAAAGCCGCATCTACACGCGTAGATGCGGCCGCGATGCTCCTGATCAATCGAGCCGCTAGCGCGGCTCGATTGATAAGATCCGACAGGACGGATCTTGCTTCCGCCGATTCCCTGCTCGCTACCCGCGAGGGGACAATGGCAGGGAATCGAGCGGAAGATAAGCGACGCCGGCGGGGAATTGAATGCGGCGCACGCGCGGTGAGCGGGGACGCGGAAGAGGCGATCTGGTGGCTAATCGAGCCGCCGGATCGCCACAACATCTCCCCGTGTAGACGGGGCTTTAAGGACGACTGTAGTGAGAATATGGAGGCTGATTTATTTATTTTCTTTTAAACAGTACCAGTTGCCTGGCAGCCCAGCTCATCTATTTGGCTGCAGCAGTGTCTGAATAATACCAGAGACAAGCATGCAGCTAATCATGTCAACACACCTGATCTACTAATGCTTGTTCAGGGTCTGTGGCTAGAAGTATAAGAGGCAGAGGATCAGCAGGATAGCCAGGCAACTGGTATTGATTAAAGGGACTCAGCTAAAAAAAATAATATATATATATATACCTAGGGCTTCCTACTGCCCCATCTGCTCGGATCACTCCCACACCGCTGTTCTCCGCTACCCACAGCTACGGGAACCGGGTCCTGTCACTTCTGCAGTCGGCTGCAGTCTACACAGCAGAAGTGCGCCCTCTACGTATCTCTCCAGCGGCTACTGGACGCAACTCACGCAGAGTGCACCGCAAATGCAAAATCCTGAACTGCTGCATTTTTCTGTAATTGTATTGAAATTGCACAGCTAATCAGAAACAATGATATACAGTGACCATACGTCCCGCTTTACCCGGGACAGGTCCCGTATTCGGGGTCCCCTGTCCCAAGCTGCATAAGGTCCCGGGAAAAAGTCCCGCTTTTAGCCACAGGACGTTTCCGGCCTCGGGACTCTGGCCACCGTATGATTGCATGAACTGGCCGCGGCGTCTAATAGAGGCCGCGCCAGTTCATAGCCCGCAGCCCCGCTCCAGCCTGCATAGTCTTCCGGCAGGCATAGCAGGGCTAGGGGAAGATGGCGTCCGAAGCCCTGTACTGGAGACTATTTATGTCTCCAGTACAGGGCTTTGGGCGCTATCTTCCAGTAGCCCTGCTATTCATTTCAGCGCGGGAGACTGCAGGAGGAAGATCGTCCGGGGAGCTGCGCGCCAGAGGAGACTTCTGTCAGGTGAGTAAATTCCTTTTTTTGCAGGTGAAATGTTGCCCACATTGCATTATGTTCTGCTAAAATGTTGCCCACTGCGTTATTTTCTTCTAAAATGTTGCCCACTGCATTATTTGCTGCTGAAATGTTGCCCACATTGCGTTATTTTCTGCTGAAATGTTGCCCATATTGTGTTATTTTCTGCTGAAATGCTGCCCACATTGCTTTAATTCTCTGGTGAAATGTTGCCCACATTGCATTTGTTTTCTGCTGAAATATCGCCGAAATTGCGTTTGTTTTCTGGTGAAATGTTGCCCAAATTGCGTTTGTTTTCTGGTGAAATGTTGCCCAAATTGTGTTATTTTCTGCTAAAATGTTGCCCACTGCGTTATTTTCTACTAAAATGTTGCTCACTGCATTACTTGCTGCTGAAATGTTGCCCGCATTGCGTTATTTTCTGCTGAAATGTTGCCTACATTGTGTTATTTTCTGCTGAAATGCTGCCCACATTGCTTTAATTCTCTGGTGAAATGTTGCCCACATTGCGTTTGTTTTCTGCTGAAATGTTGCCCAAATTGCATTTGTTTTCTGCTGAAATATCGCCGAAATTGTGTTTGTTTTCTGGTGAAATGTTGCCCAAATTGCGTTTGTTTTTTGGTGAAATGTTGCCCAAATTGCGTTTGTTTTCTGCTGAAATAACTGGAATAATTGTTGCTGTATTTATTATTTAATGGTCATAGTTGACTATATTTGCTGCTTTGGGGTTACAGTCACGCTTCGCGCATACAATGTCATGGCCACGCCCATTTTTAGGCGCGTCGCACGCCCCAGTCAACCAACCCCCCAATCCCCCGTCCTAGGTTGGACCCAGAAAAATCTGGTCACTGTAAATTATAGCTTTCAGAACGCCAACTCACCTGTCTCATGGGTTCGGTTCCACTGCCACTGACACCTGCTGTTCGACTGAAGCAAGTCGGAGCCCAGCAGAAGCATGGGACACTCCATTAGTTTGCAAAAAAATACAAAAAATACAAAAAAAAGTGAATCCTGCTACAACAGAGCAACATTCTCATTGGTTCATGGTGAACCAATGAGAATCTTCCCTGTTGCTAGGTAGGACTCCTGTTGATTTTTTACAGTCCAACAGGGAGCCCCATGCTTCTGCCAGGCTCTAATCAGTTTAAGGGCCCATTCACACTAGAGCGTTTAGCAGGCGATTTTGGCAAAACGCTGAAGCGCTAGCACTTTTTAAAGCGCTAGTGCAATAATAACCTAAGGGCCTGTTCTCACTTGGGCGATTTGCAATAATCGCCGGCGATTAAGGCAAATCGCCAAACGCAAACGTGTAGCCTGCACCATTTTCAGGCGATTTCCCGGTGATTGCGTTTCAGTGCCATAGAAGCAAACGCGATTGCGAAAAAAAATTACCAAGTGTGAATGGCGATTTTTTTCGCGTTCAACGCAATACATCGCCTGAGCAAAACGCTATCAAAAGCGCTAGAGTTTTGCGTTTTACAAGTGTGAATGGGCCCTAAGGACAAGGGGCGGAGGTACTTCAGACAGGTTGCAACGCGAACAGGTCAGGTGCAAAACGGCAGGTATGTGAACGAAGCGGTGCGAATGTGCTTGCCACACCGTTTGGGCATCCACTGAGTTCTTTTAGCTTTGTACACCTAAATAGCTAAATTGGGCTTTTAGCCTTGTACATCTTAGGCAGGGGTTACACTTGCCGGACTCCTTTGTGATTTTGCACAAAACAAAATGCACTGCAAAACATGACTGATGTACTCTCTAAGGGGCTGATGCAATTTTCAGTGATTCAGGTAATGACTGACAATGGAGCATGCAATAAAGTAGTGCTTGTACCCAGTTTGTAAAATGCATAAAAATCGCATTGCTGAATCACAGATGCTTTTGAATTAAGCCTATAGAGATCCACTATGCGCATCTTAGGCCCCGTTCACACTTGCGGTTCTCTGCCAAACGGACCGGATGACCTGACCGGATCCGGACCGGATCCGGATCGGAACCGTACGGTTCTGATCCGGATCCGGTCAGGTTGCATCAGGTGTTCATCAGGATGCGATCCGGATCCGTTTGGCAAAAGATAGTAGAAATAAAATAAAAATGTTGGGGTCTGGGAGGTCAGCAGAAGGTGGACCTGTGGAATCAGGCCCTCCGCTGTTTAGCACTCACCTCCACCTCCGACATACTGCCAACATCTCCAGCACGTTTAAAGTCACTGCTGCTCCACTCTAAAATGCTTGCCCATGTGTCCCCATCCAAAATCGCCGCTACAATACGCATAGGAAGTGGGGTCGAACATCCGGTTTTTATAGCCAGTGTGTTGTGCGCTCTCTGTTTCTCATTGGTTTCTATTGGCCGGATGCAACAGTCCGGCTCCGCTCCGGATACGTCAGCCGGAGGAGCCGGACCAAAAAATAGCGCATGTTGGGTCTTAAGCCGGAGTCCGGATCCGGTCCGGCTCCGGTCCGGACGGAACGGACGCATGTGAACGGACGCATAGACTTTCATTGCTATGCTGTGCGTCCGTTCCGTCCGTTCCGCATGCGGTCCGGCTCCGGCACGGCGATTCCGGACGGCGACCGCCAATGTGAACCGGGCCTAACAGGCAATTCCCCTAAGTGTGACCCCTGACAGAAAGTAAGGCTAGGTGGATGAGTTGAGATTCCACCCATAAGTCATTTAACCTCCTTGGTGGTATGATTCCTTCTTGATTTTAGGGTCTAAAAGCGGTACCATTTTTTCATGTGCTTTTAGACCCTAAGGTCGCATTCACAGTGGGACGTTATGGTCGCACATTATAAAGTCTTATAACGCAGCTTACCGCGCTGAAAAGCGAATCCTATGGGCCATTCACAGTGCGACGTTAAAGTTGCATTAAAAATGTTGCATTGTGGTAACTCACTGCTTGCAGTGCGTTACCTCTTAACGCAGACAACTTTAACGTCACATTAAAACGCAACGTCCCACTGTGAATACAGCCTAAAAGCAAGACAAAAAAATCATACCACAAAAGAGCCTGGATCCAGCGCTGCAACCCAATAGTGAGCGCTGTAACCATATAGTGAGATTGCCAGTTGTCGTCATGACAACAGTCAGCAATCTCACAAGAGGGATGCAGGGCCTCCGTGGACAGGAAGAGGAATGGCCGCTAGCGTCTGGATCACCCAGGAGGTGAGTGAAAATACCCACTGCGCACAATGCTCTGCATGGACCTCCCGGCGGCTACCACGAGTGTAGCTCAGGGTTACTGCTCTGAGCTGCAGTTTTCCACCCCGAGTGTAGCTTGTGGTTACCACTAAGAAGGTTAAACACTCCAGTTAAAGAGAAACTTTACTGAATATATAATGTAGAAAGAACAGAGGCGCCAGCAGGATAAAATCAGGTAATAAAATGTTTAAAAGTGCTTTGGAGGCAGCGGTGGACTTACCTCCTGTAAGCAGACACTATAAACTGTCAGTTCAAATCTAAATAAATTTTATTGGCATACTCCAAGGGGGTCGCAACGCGTTTCACAGGTGTAAAGCTGCTTCCTCAGGCAATATAACATAGGAGCATACAACAGTAAAAGGTCTGGGTAACACCTGGCGCCTCAGCCTCAGCTGAGGCGCCAGGTGTTACCCAGACCTTTTACTGTTGTATGCTCCTATGTTATATTGCATGAGGAAGCAGGTTTACACCTGTGAAACGCGTTGCAACCCCCTTGGAGTATGCCAATAAAATTTATTTAGATTTGAACTGACAGTTTATAGTGTCTGCTTACAGGAGGTAAGTCCACCGCTGCCTCCAAAGCACTTTTAAACATTTTATTACCTGATTTTATCCTGCTGGCGCCTCTGTTCTTTCTACATAATATTAATTATCCACCCTTGGTGGAGGGGGATACCCCTTTTTTTCCTGTCTACAGAGAGCGACTTCTTATTCCTGAGTGGGGACAGGATAATCTCCTCACCTGCCTATACAGTGGTTGCCTGGAGGTAACCCTGTCTTGTGAGTATATATATTGTACTCTTTACATATATCCATTTTTGCAGTACTTACTACACTATATTGGGCTCTCGGTTTCCCTCTTCTGTATTTACTGAATATAGATTAGTGTAGTGGTGTCCAAACTTTTTAGGCCAAGGGCCATATCGTCTTGAGAGTGCTCGAGGGTTGAACTAGTGAAATTAAATACAATTTTTGCTGATTGTCGTTAGGTACATTATGCCTCTGACATTTTGTCAAATAAAACATTTCCATGGGAAATAACGCATATACTGTGTGCAGTTAGCACAGTGACAGCTGCTAATCAGTGGCTTTTACTGCTGCTGGCACAGTGGCAGCTGCTAATCAGTGTCTGTGACTGCTGCTGGCATAGTGGCAGCTGCTAATCAGTGGCTATGACTGCTGGCACAGTGGCAGCTGCTAATCAGTGTCTGTGACTGCTGCTGGCATAGTGGCAGCTGCTAATCAGTGGCTATGACTGCTACTGGTACAGTGGCAGCTGCTAGTGTCTGTGACTGCTGCTGGCATAGTGGCAGCTGCTAATCAGTGGCTATGACTACTACTGGTACAGTGGCAGCTGCTAATCAGTGGCTGTTACTGCTGCTGGCATAGTGGCAGCTGCTAATCAGGGCCCATTCTCACTCGGGCGATTAGCGGGCATTTACCACTAATCGCCGGCGAACGGTAGCGCTTCTTAACCACTTGAGGACCCACCCTTTACCCCCCCTTAAGGACCAGCGCTGGTTTGATTGATCTGTGCTGGGTGGGCTCTGCAGCCCCCAGCACAGATCAGGGTGCAGGCAGGGAGATCAGATTGCCCCCCTTTTTTCCCCCCTATGGGGATGATGTGCTGGGGGGGTCTGATCTCTCCTGCCTGCTGTGGGTGGCGGGGGGGGCACCTCAAAGCCCCCCTCCGCGGCGAAATTCCCCCCTCCCTCTCCTACCTGCTGCCTCCCCCGGTGATCGGGGCTGCACAGGACGGCTATCCGTCCTGTGCAGCCAGTGACAGGACGTCCCCTGTCACATGGCGGTGATCCCCGGCCGCTGATTGGCCGGGGATCGCCGATCTGCCTTACGGCGCTGCTGCGCAGCAGCGCCGTACAAATGTAAACAAAGCGGATTATTTCCGCTTGTGTTTACATCTAGCCTGCGAGCCGCCATCGGCGGCCCGCAGGCTATTCACGGAGCCCCCCGCCGTGATTTGACAGGAAGCAGCCGCTCGTACGAGCGGCTGCTTCCTGATTAATTAGGCTGCAGCTGGCGACGCAGTACTGCGTCGCTGGTCCTGCAGCTGCCACTTTGCCGACGCACGTTATGAGTGTGCGGTCGGCAAGTGGTTAAAGCACTAGCGCAATGTTAACTAAATGGCAGTGATCTTACTGCCATGAACGCCGGCGATCCCATGACTAGCGGTGATCGCCAAACATGCAGAATTTTTTGCTATTTTAGAGCAAGTAGAATGCTAAAAAAGTGCTAATGGCGTTCGCTCAAAAATCGCAAGAGTGTACAGTGATTTTTTTAAGCGTTAATTGTGTAAAATCACCAATGCAAAACGCTAGCTCTAATCGCTAGCATTTTGTGATTGCAAGTGTGAATGGGTCCTTACTGCTGCAGACATAGTGGCGGCTGCTAATCAGTGGCTGCTATTGCTACAGTGGTGTCTTATAACCTACAGGTGAGCAAAAGGGGAGACAGAGCGTGGACACAAGGTGGCCATTGCATGTGGCACCACAGCTACGGCCTGTGGGCCGCATGGAATTAACAACTGTAGAGAGCTTTGGTGGCCACCAGAAAAGGCTCGGCGGGGCTACCCTGGAAGCTGGGGGGGGCTACCCTGGAAGCTGGGGGGGGCTACCCTGGAAGCTGGGGGGGGGGCTACCCTAGAAGCTGGGGGGTGGGGCTACCCTGGAAGCTGGCGTTTCCAGAGCTCAGGGGGAGACTTGAAAGCCTGAGAAGGTCCCAGCATGCTCGACTGGTACATTCAACAAATTTTGGCCAAAAATAGGTCGAATTGTCAATTGAGAAACACCAATTTACATACAATTCAATAAACTTATCAAATTGGATGGTCGATCAGGCTGAAAAATTATGTATGGCCACCTCTTAACTCTGACTAGGTGGTGTGTGTGTGTGTATACCCTCTGACTTAGGCTGTATGCTATTGCACTTATGTAGCACCGCAGTTTGCATTAAATTGTGACAAAGCCCTTATTCCCTTAAAGTCATTTAACATGGAGCATGATATATTACGTCTTCAAAGAGGACTTCAACCATTTAAGACTTCCAGCACTTTGTCTTGCACCACCAGGTCCTATATCACATCACAGTATCTGTGCCTGTGGATCAAGTGGATGTGCCTTTCTAGTTATAAAAGCACAAACCTACACCAGGGCTTTGATATCATTAGTTGTATTATGCAACAAAGCACCACCCAACAAACTCCACTCTAGCAAGCATACACAGTGGGTTGCAAAAGTATTCGGCCCCCTTGAAGTTTTCCACATTTTGTCACATTACTGCCACAAACATGATCAATGAATCAATTTTATTGGAATTCCACGTGAAAGACCAATGCAAAGTTGTGTACACGTGAGAAGTGAAACGAAAATCATACATGATTCCAAACATTTTTTACAAGTCAATAACTGCAAAATGGGGTGTGCGTAATTATTCAGCCCCCTTTGGTCTGAGTGCAGTCAGTTGCCCATAGACATTGCCTGATGAGTGCTAATGACTAAATAGAGTGCACCTGTGTGTAATCTAATGTCAGTACAAATACAGCTGCTCTGTGACAGCCTCAGAGGTTGTCTATGAGAATATTGGGAACAAAAACACCATGAAGTCCAAAGAACACACCAGACAGGTCAGGGATAAAGTTATTGAGAAATTTAAAGCAGGCTTAGGCTACAAAAAGATTTCCAAAGCCTTGAACATCCCATGGGGCACTGTTCAAGCGATCATTCAGAAATGGAAGGAGTATGGCACAACTGTAAACCTACCAAGACAAGGCCGTCCACCTAAACTCACAGGCCAAACAAGGAGAGCGCTGATCAGAAATGCAGTCAAGAGGCCCATGTTGACTCTGGACGGATTGCAGAGATCTACAGCTCAGGTGGGGGAATCTGTCCATAGGACAACTATTAGTCGTGCACTGCACAAAGTTGGCCTTTATGGAAGAGTGGCAAGAAGAAAGCCATTGTTAACAGAAAAGCATAAGAAATCCTATTTGCAGTTTGCCACAAGCCATGTGGGGGACACAGCAAACATGTGGATGAAGGTGCTCTGGTCAGATAAGACCAAAATGGAACTTTTTGGCCAAAATGCAAAATGCTATGTGTGGCGGAAAACTAACACTGCACATCACTCTGAACACACCATCCTCACTGTCAAATATGGTGGTGGCAGCATCATGCTCTGGGGGTGCTTCTCTTTAGCAGGGACAGGGAAGCTGGTCAGAGTTGATGGGAAGATGAATGGAGCCAAATACAGGGCAATCTTGGAAGAAAACCTCTTGGAGTCTGCAAAAGACTTGAGACTGGGGCGGAGGTTCACCTTCCAGCAGGACTACAACGCTAAACATAAAGCAAGGGCAACAATGGAATGGTTTAAAACAAAACATATCCATGTGTTAGAATGGCCCAGTCAAAGTCCAGATTTAAATCCAATCGAGAATCTTTGGCAAGATCTGAAAGCTGCTGTTCACAAACACTGTCCATCTAATCTAACTGAGCTGGAGCTGTTTTGCAAAGAAGAATGGGCAAGGATTTCAGTCTCTGGAGGTGCAAAGCTGGTAGAGACATACCCTAAAAGACTGGCAGCTGTAATTGCAGCAAAAGGTAATTCTACAAAGTATTGAGTCAGGGGCTGAATAATTACACACACCCCACTTTGCAGTTATTGATTATTAAAAAATGTTTAGAATCATGTATGATTTCCGTTCCACTTCTCACGTGTACACCACTTTGTATTAGTCTTTCATGTGGAATTCCAATAAAATTGATTCATGTTTGTGGAAGTAATATGACACAATGTGGAAAACTTCAAGGGGGCCGAATACTTTTGCAAGCCACTGTAAATTAAGGCAAGTGTTTTGCTAAGTGTTTACATATATTTGTCCTTCCCTTGTATGTTTAATTTAAGTATAGCCCCTATTCCAGTGGTTCCCAACCTTTTTGAAGTCGTGACACATCATGCCAAAGGCTCAGATCACTGTGACACATTATGTGTATAACAGAAAAATACTAATAATACCCAAAAAAATGGATGAAAAGAGTGCACTATACTGAATACACTTAAAAATGAAGCCTAGAACCTTTCAGGTATATTAATAAAAAACAATCAGTTGGACACCTAGGGCCCCCCCCCCCTTTTGAAATGATCGCACAGCATCAATTTGCACCACGCATTATAGCCTTACAGTGCGCCCCCCACGAAAAAAACCCTCAGACTCCTTATAGGTAGGTAGGTAGCCAGGTTTAGGTGCACTCAGTATAGGTAGCCAGGCACAGGTACCCCCAGTATAGGTTAGCCAGTCATAGGCGCCCCTAGTATAGGTTCGCCAGACAAAGGTGCTTCTAGTATAGGTAAGCCACGCATAGGTGCCTGCAGTATAGGTTCGCCAGACATAGGTCCTCCCAGTATAGGTAGCCAGGCATAGGTGCCTCCAGTATAGGTAACCAGGCATAGGTGCCTCCAGTATAGGTAACCAGGCATAGGTGCACCCAGGATAGGTAACCAGGCATAGGTGCCCCCAGGATAGGTAACCAGGCATAGGTGCCTCCAGGATAGGTAACCAGGCATAGGTGCCCCCAGGATAGGTTAGCCAGGCATAGGTACCCCCAGGATAGGTTAGCCAGGCATAGGTGCCCCCAGTATAGGTTAGCCAGGAATTACTCATAGCCCAACTATACCAAATCCCCTTCCTGAGGCGAGAAAAGTAAAGAAGGGAAAAAGTAGTGTGGTAAGTAAGTTTCAGGTATTCATTATATTTTTACATGTGTCAAAGTGCACCCAAACAAACCAGGTTAGGATATATTGTTCAGTCCTGTCTTAGGACGTTAGAATCAATTCTTCTAAAGCTGCTATTGAATCCACCTTCCGGATCCAAGATTTATCAGGAGGCGTCAACAACTTCCAGCATGCAGGTATCAATACTCTAGCCGCATTTATCAAATGAACGGTTACAGATTTTTTATATGATTTGACGGATTCATGTGTGTCATGAAGGAGGGTGCTGGCGAGAAACATACTTTGGAGCATGATAAGCGTATGCATCTTTTTTTCCAGTACGCCGCTATCAAAGGACACGACAGAAAATATGAAAAATAGACCCCTTGTCTGCTCCGCATCTCCAGCAAATTTCAGGCACTGAGGGGATAATTTTATGCAAAAGGGTGGGGTGTTTGTACCATCTGGAGAGAATTTTATAACCTATGTGGAAACTATTTCTGGTTGTAGAGCAGCACCCATCCACTGGAAGACTCAGCGACGTGCCTCAGCTCACAGCTCTCCACACCACTGGGGCTGAAAATTGTAGAAATCCACTTGAGCAGGCACCATCAACGTATAAATAAGCTCTTTATTGATCACATGGATTAAAAGCAGTCAAACAACGACAGACCGCTGTTTCGGGCTTCATGCCCTTTGTCAAGTTGTCAAGAAACTGCAATACATTAAAAACTCCATTCCCACACAATATATAGCCAATGCCCACCAATCAGAGTGCAGTGTTTCAAAACATCCAATCAGATGACGCCATCTCACAGGACCTGATGGGAAACTTACAGGACAAGCTTAGTCCCTCCCATCCTTATACAATATACTCATAGTATCTACAAAGTGACAAAAAATAATAAACAATAGTTAATAAACAACAGAGCATGCCATGTATCTCACCTGGACACAGAGGTACCGCGCTTCAGCCGCCATGTAAAGCACACACAGCGCTGTCCGAATGGACCCAGGCTGCCGACCAATCAGCTTTCAAGCTGGTATGGTCGCGGCCAATAAGGGGAAAGAAAGTCCGTGCTAGTATTGCTCAGAACCAATCATCAAAACTTCATCCTACCCCGCGACCAATAAGGCGAAAGAACGTTCGTGCTAGTGTTACCCAGAAGCCGCCGACCAATCAGCGAAGCTTCATTCTACTTAGCGACCTATGGACGCTAAGCTAGGAGTCCTATAACGTAAACCAAAGCAGCCGTAGAGCGCCGACCAATCAGCTGTACACCGGCTCGGCGGTCATAATATTGGAACACAATACGTACAAAAATCCGCCTATCTAATAGGCGGACTACGCATACAGCCTCCAAAATAGGGGAATAGCCCACAGACATAGCGCCGACCAATAGGTTTCTTAGGACCTCCCAACCATCGCCTAGCAACATAGTTGCCACCCATAAACAAACAGCGGTCTGTCGTTGTTTGACTGCTTTTAATCCATGTGATCAATAAAGAGCTTATTTATACGTTGATGGTGCCTGCTCAAGTGGATTTCTATAACCCATGTGGATATTGACGATCAGGGACCCTTATGGTTTAGTGTGAACATTTTTTTGCCATTGATCCTCTTCCAATGACACACCCAGATCCCTCTCTCAGTCCTCCTGAAATGCAATCTTCCTTGAGTCGGATGTCATGAACTGCATCTTATATAGTTGAGAAACAAGGTGTCTGTGGAATTTCACAGTATTAAATTCTCAAAAGAAGTCAAGGGTTTTGACCTACCAAATTTGCTCTTCAAAGAATTCTGAAAATGGCATATTTGAAAATACTGCCAATTAGATAATTTAACATGCTCTCTAAGCATATACAGTATATTCCATCTAGAGATTTAATCACACCCTGAAAAATAAAATCCTTGATTCTGGGCAAGTTTTCATTTGGCCAATTCTGTAAAAAAAGGTATACAATTAGAAGGGGGAAAGGTGGGGTTAGCATGGAGAGGTGTTAGCTTACCCAGGAAGGACATTGGTCCCAGAGTAGGAAGATGCCTCCTCATGCTACAGTTGCTGCCTTAATAGGGTTGATCCAACTTTTCCTAGTATTATCTGAGCAATCTGCCCAGCCCAACGCGGGGGCCACACACACATCGTAGTTTCTTGTTCCACCAGAACCCATTTCTTAGGGGATAATACGTTGGACTACTCCAGGGGTGTAGTTAGAAATGACTGGGCCCCATAGCAATTTTTTGTATGCCCCACCCAGTACTCCCCACACACACACATATATTAAAGGAAATATTAAGTGAATATTATTGTGGCCAATACTTTCCTGGGGCTTCTTCCTGCCTCCTGAAGTTCCCCTCGCTGTCATGCTGCACTGCTCTGCTCCACAGCTGTCCCCCTCCGACTGCTGCATGGGCGGCCCCGTGCTAATGCCTCCTCTATCGTGCTGGTAGGTGAACTCTATCCTCTATCGTGCGTTCGGAGTGGGACAGCAGAAGAACAGATAAACATGGAATGATGCCGAGGGACTAGGAGGACTTCTGGGGGCAGGAAGAAGCCCCAGGCAAGTAACTGGTCACATTAATGTTCACTTAAAGCAATCCTCGAGTGAATTTCAGGAAAAAAAAAGAAAAGATACTTGCCTATGTAGAGGGAAAGGTCTGAACTTACAGAGCCCTCCCATTTCTCTCACGGTCCCTTCGTTGCAGCTCTGTAACCCCGGTTAGAGGCTATGGAAGGCTTCGGGAACCCAATAGCTCCTGAAGACAGATGGAGGCGGCCATCTACAGGAGCTCTCAGGCTCACAAAGCCTCCCGTGTCGGCAAATTGAAACGGGGGTGACAGTGCTGGAATTCGGGGACATGGAGAGGAACGGGGGGCTCTATATAACCCAGAGCCTTCCCTCTATATAGGTAAGTATCCGTTTGTTTTTTATTTTAAAACTCACTACACACACATACTTACACCCCTGCTCCTCACATTCCTACCCTTCCACACACACACAGTAAGCTAAAAATCACACACACACCTTCCCCACACACAGTAACACATTAAAGCTGTGTGCCCACCTGTTGATTTTCCCGACGACCAGCATTTTTACACGACATCGCGACGTGGGTACAGGCGCACGACTTGCGAACGTCGCTTAGCTTTGCACAATGATAAAAGACCGTCACGGCGGATTGGATCTTTATGATCCCGATGACACAGCGCAAAGTAAAAAAAGCAGTCGCTGGTCTCACTCTTGCCGCCGTGTATTTTGCGTGACCTCATGCATAACCCGCCAACAGGAAGAGGTATCGGTACCGATTGGCCATCAAGGGGGCATCGCTGGACCTCTCGAGCAGTGAGTATGCAGCCCAAGATAAAAGATCACACACACACACACACACACACACACACACACACACACACACACCTTCTCCTATCACTCCCCACCACACACACAGTAAGTTAAAATACACACACCACTGCTCCCTACATTCTTACCACCCCCACATGTAACTTGAAAATCACACACACCTTATCCCCCCCCCACACACACACACACAGGCACAGTAACTTAAAAATCACACACACACACACACACACACACACACACACACACACACACACACACACACACACACACACACACACACACACACACAGCAAGATAAAAGATCACACATGCCTTCCACCAAACACCCCCACCCCCCCCCCCCACAGTAAAGTTAAAACAAGCACACACAGACCCACACACACACTGCAGCTGCTCACAACTGCTGGCTGCCTGTGCTCTCGCCATGCTGCCCGCAGCCAGCATCATGCTTACACGCGTCGCTGCTGCTCTCCCCTCTAGTTTCTGGTGGCGCCGAGCATCAGAACATGAAAGTCCCAATGGGAAAACTGCACACCAAGGCATGTGGATGCTGGTGCTGGACTCCAAGGCTGCTCAATATAGCACATGCACAGTTAATCTTTCTGTATGTACTGCGCTATGAACTATATGAACTATATGCTGCAAATCCTAGATTCAAAATGCCCAGGTATGAGGTTAACAGACCCCAACCTCCGAGGTTGGGGCCTGGACCAGACCAAATACGGACAAGACTGCTGGACCAGACTGACTGCTGGACAGGACTGACAGCCATAGGTATGTGTTTTTATACAACAACACATACCTATGGCTGTAGAGATGGAAGTGAACTCACCACCAGTTTGAAGCTGATGGCAGGTTTGTCATAGAAAACCAGGGGCTTGATTCACAAAGCGGTGCTAACAGTTAGCACGCTGGTGAAAAGCCCTTTATCACGCCTAAACTCAGTTTAGGTGTGATAAGTTTAGGCATGATAAGTTTAGGCGTGATAAGTTTAACCACTTGAGGACCGTGGGCTTTACCCCCCTTAAGGACCGGCCACTTTTTTTCCATTCAGACCACTGCAGCTTTCACGGTTTATTGCTCGCTCATACAACCTACCACCTAAATGAATTTTGGCTCCTTTTCTTGTCACTAATAAAGCTTTCTTTTGGTGCTATTTGATTGCTCCTGCGATTTTTACTTTTTATTATATTCATCAAAAAAGACATGAATTTTGGCAAAAAAATGATTTTTTTTAACTTTCTGTGCTGACATTTTTCAAATAAAGTAAAATTTCTGTATACATGCAGCGCGAAAAATGTGGATAAACATGTTTTTGATAAAAAAACCCCCATTCAGTGTATATTTATTGGTTTGGGTAAAAGTTATAGCGTTTACAAACTATCGTGCAAAAAGTGAATTTTCCCATTTTCCAGCATCTATGACTTTTCTGACCACCTGTCATGTTTCATGAGGGGCTAGAATTCCAGGATAGTATAAATACCCCCCAAATGACCCCATTTTGGAAAGAGACATCCCAAAGTATTCACTGAGAGGCATAGTGAGTTCATAGAAGATATTAATTTTTGTCACAAGTAAGCGGAAAATGACACTTTGTGACGAAAAAAAAAAAAAGTTTCCATTTCTTCTAACTTGCGACAAAAAAAAATGAAATCTGCCACGGACTCACCATGCCCCTCTCTGAATACCTTGAAGTGTCTACTTTCCAAAATGGGGTCATTTGTGGGGTGTGTTTACTGTCCTCGCATTTTGGGGGGTGCTAATTTGTAAGCACCTCTGTAAAGCCTAAAGGTGATCATTGGACTTTGGGCCCCTTAGCGCAGTTAGGCTGCAAAAAAGTGCCACACATGTGGTATTGCCGTACTCAGGAGAAGTAGTATAATGTGTTTTGGGGTGTATTTTTACACATACTGATGCTGGGTGAGAGAAATATCTCTGTAAATGACAATTTTTTAATTTTTTTTACACACAATTGTCCATTTACAGAGAGATTTCTCCCACTCAGCATGGGTATGTGTAAAAATACACCCCAAAACACATTATACTACTTCTCCTGAGTACGGCGATACCACATGTGTGGCACTTTTTTGCACCCTAACTGCGCTAAGGGGCCCAAAGTCCAATGAGTACCTTTAGGATTTCACAGGTCATTTTGAGAAATTTCGTTTCAAGACTACTCCTCACGGTTTAGGGCCCCTAAAATGTCAGGACAGTATAGGAACCCCACAAATGACCCCATTTTAGAAAGAAGACACCCCAAGGTATTCTGTTAGTAGTACGGTGAGTTCATAGAAGATTTTATTTTTTGTCACAAGTTAGCGGAAAATGACACTTTGTGAAAAAAAACAATAAAAATCAATTTCCGCTAACTTGTGACAAAAAATAAAATCTTCTATGAACTCACCGTACTACTAACAGAATACCTTGGGGTATCTTCTTTCTAAAATGGAGTCATTTGTGGGGTTCCTATACTGTCCTGGCATTTTAGGGGCCCTAAACCGTGAGGAGTAGTCTTGAAACAAAATTTCTCAAAATGACCTGTGAAATCCTAAAGGTACTCATTGGACTTTGGGCCCCTTAGCGCAGTTAGGGTGCAAAAAAGTGCCACACATGTGGTATCGCCGTACTCGGGAGAAGTAGTACAATGTGTTTTGGGGTGTATTTTTACACATACCCATTCTGGGTGGGAGAAATAACTCTGTAAATGGACAATTGTGTGTAAAAAAAAATCAAAAGATTGTCATTTACAGAGGTATTTCTCCCACCCAGCATGGATATGTGTAAAAATACACCACAAAACACATTATACTACTTCTCCCGAGTACGGCGATACCACATGATTGGCAATTTTTGCAGCCTAACTGCGCTAAGGGGCACAAAGTCCAATGAGTACCTTTAGGATTTCACAGGTCATTTTTGTTTCAAGACTACTCCTTACGGTTTAGGGCCCCTAAAATGCCAGGGCAGTATAGGAACCCCACTAATGACCCCATTTTAGAAAGAAGACACCCCAAGGTATTCCGTTAGGAGTATGGTGAGTTCATAGAAGTTTTTATTTTTTTGTCACAAGTTAGCGGAAATGATTTTGTTTTTTTTCACAAAGTGTCATTTTCCGCTAACTTGTGACAAAAAATAAAATCTTCTATGAACTCACCATACTCCTAATGGAATACGTTTGGGTGTCTTCTTTCTAGAATGGGGTCATTAGTGGGGTTCCTATACTGCCCTGGCATTTTAGGGGCCCTAAACCGTGAGGAGTAGTCTTGAAACCAAATGTTGCAAAATGACCTGTGAAATCCTAAAGGTACTCATTGGACTTTGGGCCCCTTAGCGTACTTAGGGTGTAAAAAAGTGCCACATATGTGGTACCGCCGTACTCAGGAGAAGTAGTATAATGTGTTTTGAGGTGTATTTTTACACATACCCATGCTGGGTGGGAGAAATATCTCTGTAAATGACAATTGTTTGATTTTTTTTACACACAATTGTCCATTTACAGAGAGATTTCTCCCACCCAGCATGGGTATGTGTAAAAATACACCCCAAAACACATTATACTACTTCTCCTGAGTACGGCGATACCACATGTGTGACACTTGTTTGCAGCCTAGGTGCGCTAAGGGGCCCAACGTCCTAATCACAGGTCATTTTGAGGCATTTGTTTTCTAGACTACTCCTCACGGTTTAGGGCCCCTAAAATGCCAGGGCAGTATAGGAACCCCACAAGTGACCCCATTTTAGAAAGAAGACACCCCAAGGTATTCCGTTAGGTGTATGGCGAGTTCATAGAAGATTTTATTTTTTGTCACAAGTTAGTGAAAAATGACACTTTGTGAAAAAAAAAAAATCAATTTCCGCTAACTTTTGACAAAAAATAAAATCTTCTATGAACTTGTCATACACCTAACAAAATACATTGGGGTGTCTTTTTTCTAAAATGGGGTCAGTTTGTGGGGTTCCTATACCTCCCTGGCATTTTACGGGCCCAAAACCGTGAGTAGTCTGGAAACCAAATGTCTCAAAATGACTGTTCAGAGGTATAAGCATCTGCAAATTTTGATGACAGGTGGTCTATGAGGGGACGAATTTTGTGGAACCGGTCATATGCAGGGTGGCCTTTTAGATGACAGGTTGTATTGGGCCTGATCTGATGGATAGGAGTGCAAGGGGGGTGACAGGAGGTGATTGATGGGTGTCTCAGGGGGTGGTTAGAGGGGAAAATAGATGCAATCAATGCACTGGGGAGGTGATCCGAAAGGGGGTCTGAGGGGGATCTGAGGGTTTGGCCGAGTGATCAGGAGCCCACACGGGGCAAATTAGGGCCTGATCTGATGGGTAGGTGTGCTAGGGGGTGACAGGAGGTGATTGATGGGTGTCTCAAGGTGTGATTAGAGGGGGGAATAGATGCAAGCAATGCACTGGCGAGGTGATCAGGGCTGGGGCCTGAGGGCATTCTGAGGGTGTGGGCGGGTGATTGAGTGCCCTAGGGGCAGATAGGGGTCTAATCTGATAGGTAGCAGTGACAGGGGGTGATTGATGGGTAATTAGTGGGTGTTTAGGGTAGAGAACAGATATAAACACTGCACTTGGGAGGTGATCTGACGTCGGATCTGCGGGCAAACTATTGGTGTGGGTGGGTGATCAGATTGCCCGCAAGGGGCAGGTTAGGGGCTGTTAATAATGATTGGCAGTGACAGGGGGTGATTGATGGGTGACAGTGCCAGGGGGTGATTGATGGGTGGCAGTGACAGGGGGTGATTGATGGGTGATTGACAGGTGATCAGTGGGTTATTACAGGGAAGAACAGATGTAACTAATGCACTGGCGAATTGATAAGGGGGGGTCTGAGGGCAATCTGAGCGTGTAGGCGGGTGATTGGGTGCCCGCAAGGGGCAGATTAGGGTCTGATCTGATGGGTAACAGTGACAGGTGGTGATAGGGAGTGATTGATGGGTAATTAGTGGGTGTTTAGGGTAGAGAACAGATGTAAACACTGCACTTGGGAGGTGATCTGACGTCGGTTCTGCGGGCGATCTATTGGTGTGGGTGGGTGATCAGATTGCCTGCAAGGGGCAGGTTAGGGGCTGATTGATGGGTGGCAGTGACAGGGGGTGATTGATGGGTGATTGACAGGTGATTAGGGGGGGATAGATGCATACAGTAAACAGGGGGGGGGGGGGGGGTCTGGGGAGAATCTGAGGGGTGGGGGGGGGGTGATCAGGAGGGGGCAGGGGGGGGGTAAAAAAAAAATAACGTTGACAGATAGTGACAGGGAGTGATTGATGGGTGATTAGGGGGGTGATTGGGTGCAAACAGGGGTCTGGGGGTGGGCAGGGGGGGTCTGAGGGGTGCTGTGGGCGATCTGGGGCAGGAGGGGGAGAAATCAGTGTGCTTGGGTGCGACATAGGGTGGCTGCAGCCTGCCCTGGTGGTCCCTCGGACATTGGGACCACCAGGGCAGGAGGCAGCCTGTATAATACAGTTTGTAAACATTACAAAGTGTATTATACACTTTGTATGCGGCGGTCGCGGGGTTAACATCCCTGTTGCGGCGGGTCAGCGGTGACAGGCGCCGGCGGAGGATCGCGTCACGGATGACGCGATTGCTCCGCCCATGCCCTTACAAGGACCGCCGCCTCTGTGGGTGAGCTGGTCCTTGCGGGCTCCACTTCCCGGCCGCCCCTGTGCGTTAGGCGGTCGGGAAGTGGTTAAGCACCAACTGGGTTACCACCGCAGTGCACAGCTGATCAAAAGTTTTGCGCTAGCAAAGTCTGGTGCACTTTGCATAGAGTTTAATGGCGCTGCTTTGCGTGCGGGACTTTGCGCGTGATCTAATCTTATTTAAACTTATCATGCCTAAACTGGCTTTTCACCAGCGTGGTGCAATGGTTATCACGCCTAAAGTCTCTAACTGGGTTAGCACCGCTTTGTGAATCGAGCCCCAGGTCTGCAGAGGAGAAAGTCCTGCAACAATTGGTAATCCAGCAGAAGTGAAGTTCCTCCCACTCAGTGACATTAGCCCGAGGCCTAATTAAAATTCCGCTTTGGATGCACAACCTTGTGGGTAATGACATCACATGCACTTACTTCTCGATTTGTATAATGTAATTTAAGCCCCAATATCTCACCACTCATACCTCCTACCTTTGTGCACTCTGCAATTTGGCAGACGTAGTTTTTTTTCCCCTCCCTACCCTCAAAAAGGAGTGTGTGGGGATTATATGTGCTGAGATATTGGGCCTTAAATATCAGTAACATAATCTATTACTATTGGATCAGACGCAGCAGTGGTGTAGCAGCCTAGTGGAGTGCAAAAAAATAGCAAGGGAGAAATAGCAGAAAATAACGCAGTGTGAAAACTGGTCTGTTTCATACTGAAAATCCTTTAAAATTTTGCTGCAATTGCATTTACAATTCTCATGCAGGCAATGAGAATCCCTCCCTAAACGAGACTTGCAAATGTAATTGCGGCAAAATAGGGATGATTTTGCAGCAATTTTCAGTGTGAAACAGGGCCCTAAGTGATCTGAATAAATAAGGGTTTCTATAAAAAAGGGACATGTCTTCAACTAAGGAAATTAAAAAACAAAACCCTCCAGCTCTGTGCGCCAGTAGTAAACATGACTCCTCCCGTACTGCATGATGCACCTTTTCTACACCACAATGAAAGTGTAAGATGATTCTCTCTTTTGCTTATCCCTTCTTCTTTTTCTCATAACACACTCTCTATTCCTTCTTTTGTCGAAAAAAAATTCCAATTCTTTTTACAGTTCCTCTTTAACCGCTTCTGGAGCACGCTAATTTAAATCTATTACCAATGATCTCTGCCAGGCTGCCGCTACAGCCCACTTGCCCTGCTGTAGGCAGCATAACAGCAGAGCTCCGTAAGCTGGTCAGGAGCTGATTTTACCCGTGATCACTGCAAGCCAATCTCATTGGTACACATTGATCACAGGGTCAGGAGCCAATGAAATTGGCTCCTGAGCGGCTGACAAAGCTCTGCCGTCATAGCGATGGCAGAGAAAGTGAGTTTCAGCGAAGGGAGAGTGGCGTGATCTGCGGTAGTGGAATGTCCATGCGGTGTAACGTCGGTAGGCTGCATTTTTTGTACCAGCCGTCTCTGGTCCTTAAGGCGCTAGAGACCGCTGGTACTGAAGTGCTTAAAGAGACTCTGTAACAAAATTTTCAGCCTTATTTCTTCTAACCTATAAGTTCCTATACCTGTTCTAATGTGGTCTGTCTTACTGCAGCCGTTCCTAGTTGCACAGTGACTGTATTATCTCTGTTATATAATCTAATCTTTCCTTTGTCAGCTTTGTCGGCTCATGGCAAGAATGTGCTGCTCTGCTGTGATAGGTAGAAGTTATACACACCCTCTCCACGCCCCCTGCAGGCTCTGTGTGAGTCAGACTGAGCTTCTCTCAGCCTATCACATGCTGGTTAGCAGCCATGTTTTTTGTTTGTAAACACTGCCTAAAACTGGCAATTACAAA
The DNA here is from genome assembly GCF_040937935.1 of Hyperolius riggenbachi. Taxonomy (NCBI): domain Eukaryota; kingdom Metazoa; phylum Chordata; class Amphibia; order Anura; family Hyperoliidae; genus Hyperolius; species Hyperolius riggenbachi. Next base: position 352,704,533 of record NC_090647.1, on the reverse strand, counting down.
CCAGGATTGCAGCAGGGAGTGGCATGAACAGCAAAGAGGGGCCCGGGAGAACATAATAAATAGAATGGTATGCTTTTTATTGCAAGAATTTTAGAGTACAGATTATCTTTAAGCTTGGTAGAGCAGTGAGCTGCCACTTCACTCACAGACCAGTGTTCCTAGGTTTACCTCTGACTGCTACCTCTTGACTTTCTTTTTCCTCCCACATATCATACAACCCCACTGTCTGATGTATGCTGTTACCAGTGGGAAATGTGCCCAACTTCACCCTCTCCTGTGCCTTTCATTCATTTCTTCCCAATTTTGTGCTGAACTTATAAATTAATATTATAAATGAATGAATTTATAAATTAAGATTGTAAGAAAAAAAAAAGCAATTTTATTCATTACTTTATTTTCACTACAGTTCCTTTTTAACAAATTAAGCAAGCAGTTGACAAAGCCACCGAAATAATAACACACACTGCGTAAAGTAGAAGTCAAGTCTTTTATTCAGCACATACAGTACACATTATTATAAAATTGTTTTTCATGTCAGTAACAGAGCAGATAAACTACTGCCCTCATTAAAGCAGCTCTCCTTGGGAAGCAATTTCTTTTAAGTTTACAGGCACACAGCATACACGATCCAATTAGTGACCCAACTTGTAAGTCTAGAATATTGAGTTTTCTACATATTGTAAGGTGAGACTATGTCATGGCTTGTAGGTATTACTTAGCAACATTTACACAAGGCAAATGCTAACTTGCTTCAGTTATTTCAAGTACAATTATTAGTATATTAGTCAGCAGCCTGGCAGTTACATTGCTTGGCATCACATGAGTACCATTACCAGGCTGTAAAAAATTAATCTGTCCTGAAGATCCATGAAATGGTCCCCTTGATACTGTCCTTTACTATTATTACATGTCTTTGCATATAGTGACACTTCTTTTTTTTGCATATATACATATCAGAATACAGTCCTACTAAGGAAATAGTGGGTACCCTTGAAAAAGAATCAGTAATTCCAAGTGTCCTACACATCCCATGGGAAAATAGATTTGTGTGACTAATCATCAGTCTTACATTAGAAACAACTGAAAACAGATGCAAGTATAAAGTAAATAAGTTGAGGCTATATTGAGTGGTTTTTCACCTAAATGCTTATTTTCCCCCCTCTTTTTTTCTTCAAACTCTCTTTCTACCAAAAATGAATCTGTATGAACATGACTGAAAGCTAATTATGGACGTTAAATAAATACAGAGTTAGTATTATAACCAAATGTAAAGTATGCTTAAACAAAATACTTATCACTCCATTAAAAAGTAAACCTATATTTACCAATAATCAAACCTCTCAAAATGCACAATTTTCAGAAAGATTTCCGGAACAGCAAGCCCAAGACCTTGCCATAAACAAGTCTATTTATACTTTAAAATAAAATAAAAAAACAAAAATCAAAATAATTGTAGATCCAACCAGTAAAACGAGGGACCGACTTTCAAGTGATTTTCTCTACTAATTATGTTCCCTTGACACAAGGTAAACTTAATAAAGGTACTGATGTATCTCCAGTCTTTGTAACCCTTCTCTAGAAGGAATCCTGTAATTACTGTAGTCTTCTGAATTCCCTTGGAGAAAAAATATATAATATATTTAAATATCTGTTATCAGTTAAAATGAAAACTCCTTGAGCTTGTTTCAGATTACTATAACATTAAGATCAGTCATTGCAGATACAAGTCACCCATGAGGTGGCACATGTAGTTTCTTTTAGATACATTCTTAAGCTTATTCAATTACTTCCTAGGTTGGCAGAACCAAGCTTGAACCAATGTGTCTTCTCTTGGCTGAGGTCCAGATCCCGAAGTCGAATAATGACTTCCCCAAGCAGAATGTTTTCCCAAAATCCTTCCTCACTCAACACTGACAGCCAAATCTCACGCTGCTTAAGATCTCCTTTAGGAATACCATCATAGACAAGCTGCAAAAGAATATTAGAAGAGTTAAAAAATATGAAAAAAAGTAACATTTTCATTGGCACTATATGAATTACACAATTCTGCAGGCTCTAAACCTGTCAAACCTATGAAGAAACAAAAGGTAAAAAAATAGATACTCAACTAAGTAGTGGGAAGCCTTTGGATGGTCCAGAGGCATTGTAGACTCTCGTGAAGCCTACCTTTCCTACCCGGGAACCTTCTTCAAAGTCGAGCTCCAGTCTGTGCACAAGAGTGGCCGCACTGAGCGCAAGTGAGTATAATACCGCTCATGCCCAGTAGCACAAAGCCACTTGTGCATCAAGGAAAAGCTTTGTGCTACTGGACATGTAAGGACTATACTCATGCATGCGCAGTATGGCTGTGCTTGTACACATCTGTACAAGTGCATATCCATCAAGCTCTGGTCAGATATGTTCAAAGGGACCCTGTGTGGGAATGGTGGGCTCCAGCATGATCCAGGAAGCCAAAATGGAGCAGAGGTCCAGATCATAGACCTGATCATGCCTTTGAGCAAATTCTCCACTTCTGCACCTGTTTTGCCCCTATTTTCCTTGTACGGTTTTAATAAATCAGCCCCAAAGTGTATATTATTGTTAGAATGTCTGGGTAAATAGGTTAAAAATGCAATGCATCTTGCTGGTCATTGATGTTTAAGGCAGGAATATTGGGCAAACCTATCAATTCTTAGCTGGGTATAGGGTCCAACACATAAGAGCAAGCTCTGAGGCAGGATTTGGCAAAAGAAGGGACACTCCTTTGAATAAGACGAGATTTGTAGATAGAGAAAAACTAGTTTGCAATGCACATGATAGAAGCCGTACGTGTCAAGTGAGAGCATTTATTTTTGAATGGGACCTCAGCTTTCAGCATTATGGATCAGTGAGTTAAGCATCCTTACCGAGACATTTTAGCAATACGTGCAAATATGCTTACTGGTGGTGGAGATAATGCCCTGTGATAGCTCAGCTAGCTCACATTTACAGATATGTCACGTCAATACAATACATGCAAGTAAATACTTGAGCCAGGGCTGTGGAGTCGGTCCAAAAATATTTCAACTCAAACTCCTCAGTTTCTGAAACTACTGACTCCAGGTACTCAGACTCCTTAGTCTAATACTTACCAGGTCTGTGAAGTTGGTTCCAAAATTTTTCAACTCCAGATACCCAAAAATTACTCCGACTCCTCAACTCCACAGCCCTGACTTGAGTAGAGCTAGTGCTAACTTGATCAGCTCTGTAGTGCAATTGTCACAGTGCTTCACTGTCATATTATGTAGTGTAGTATGTGGCCTTCTCCCCTTGTCAGGCATCTGCCCACTTCTCTATGCTAGGACTGCAGCATTCTAAACAACACTCGTAACTCCTCTAGAGTCATGTTAGGAGGCATGAATATGCATACCCAGCACCTGATGAGTGACTCTTGCCAAGGTTTAGTAGCTCACCACCTGAAAGCTCTCACAGTTGCTCATAATGCTAATCGATTGCTAGCAGCTCACTAGAGCATCCAGAAACTAGATATTGTGACCACATAACCACTATGGCATGGCTGCAATACAATATGCGGTGAAAGATTACCATTTCATTATATGTTGGATTGCATGTTTTCTTGGCTACTTTGGTTTTCCTCTTTGTTGTCTTCTGAGGATCCGGCAACAGATAGATCTTTGCGTATGGATTTGGCTCGTTGTTATCCTGAAGAGGCTGGTCAGGAAAGCACACAAACAAAACACATAAATTAACTTGTTGATGCTTTACATGAATGAGTGTGCATAAGTTGATTTACTTAGAACCTAAATAACTAACGGTAATATGTGGAGATGTACAGAGGTGCCAGTAGGATAAAAGTCACTAAAAACGTTTAAAACATGCGGGATGTGGTGGTGGACCAGCCAACCCAAAAAGGACGAAAGTACTGTCGATTAAAGTAGTAGACAATTTATTCACAAACTCCTGTTATAGGAGTTTGTGAATAAATTGTCTACTACTTTAATTGACAGTACTTTCGTCCTTTTTGAGTTGGCTGGTCCACCACCGCATCCCGAATGTTTTAAACGTTTTTAGTGACTTTTATCCTACTGGCGCCTCTGTACATCTCCACATGTCAAGATTTCCACCCTTGGTGGAAGGGTGTTACACCCTCTATTTTCCCTATCCACAGAGAGCGACGTCTTAATCCTGAGTGGGGACAGGCTTGTTCTCCCCACCTGCCTTTTCAGTGGTTGCCTTGGAGGTAACCCTGGTTTGTAAGTATATTGACTTACGTTTCACATTACGTTCCCCATCTTCCAATACATACTACACTATATTGGGCTCTCAGTTTTCTACCCTTTATAACTAACGATAATAGTTTTTTTGCAAGAGAAATATGTTCAGTAAGTCATTAAAGGTATTGCATGAATCAACATTTGATTCACAAAACCTTTTGACTCCTGTTACCGATTCTGCCTTGTATCTTGACCACGCTTACTCTAGATTTATTCCCTGGTGCCGACTCTGCCTGTATCCTGACCACGTACTATTGGATTACCGGTTGCACACTCTGCTATTGTACCTGGACTCTGTCTGTTTGCTGCCTGGATCGACCTCTGCCTGGATAAAGACTTACAAGAACGCTGCCTGGACTGACATCTGGCTAGTACTGACCACGCTATCACTAAAGTGCCTGATCTGCATACTCCTGCTTTACAGTCATCTGACTCTCATCTGGATTGCCTCATCCTCCAGGCCTCAGGTGACTATTATACTTGTGATACTGTGCCTTGTATGATTATTATTGGTCCTGTTTGGTGGATACTATCTGTCAGTCTGTATGCTACATCTACCTGCAGGGTTATTGTAGTTCTATGCTAGGTAGGAGTTTGTGCTGGTGTTACGGGCTGGGCTATAGGTCAGTCATTTGGGCATACAGCCTGACCTATAGTCATTGACTAGACAAGCCTGACATACAATGTATGACAAATTCTGATATAGTAAACGTCTGCTATAGTAAACTACTTTTCCTGGTCCCTTTGAGTTTATTATATAGGGATTCTACTGTATAGTAAACCTCTGGCTATAGTAAACTCAATCATCAGATCCCGACCATGTGCCTGTATGAATATCCAATGTATGACCTATTATGGTAAACTTCCAATATTGTTAACAACTTGGTCAGGTCCCTTGAAGTCTACCATAAAGAGATTCTACTAGATCTGTATTACATCCTTTTAGCACTTCTTCCACACTCAAACATCAGCGTTGGTTTTTGTTGCTTTTACTTATTGTCACTGGCACACACTGAAACATTAAGTGTTTTGTTTCCTTCAAGCAGGTGTAATTTAATACCTACTGTTTCATCTTCAAAGCATTGGCTGACCTAATAGAAGCTATTCCCTTGAGATTTTCTATGTGGTTTTGCCGTGTGCTATACAGTATGATGTCACAGCAATGCAATATACACAGAAAAACATCTGATGTAATATGCTTGAGTAACTAAAGCACAATATCAGCATAAATCTAAAGGGATTATTTAAGTCTGACATATTCCGCTCACCTGGTAAACACTATGCTGCCAAGATTGGGATCTAGCATTATCACATAACTACACAATTGAGCTTACTCAGGTTTACCTAAAAAGCAGGATTTCTCGAGACAAACAGCTGAAGTATCCAAACAGAAACATTTACCTTGTTTTCATGCAACAGAGGGCAACAATTTTGCCTTTTAATCAAACTGAGTGATGCTTCATCTATACCCTTATTTCATCAATACTGACACTGTAAAAGTCTTATGCTGGGCATACATCGTAAGTTTCTGCGCCGGTATCGAGCCAGCGGCTCGACGCCGGCGCGTCATCGCTCTTCCACGCGGATCGATTCCCGCTCGTCCCCACGGGCATGCCTTATCAGCCGCTCGATTCCCCGCTATTGTCCGCCCGCGGGGATCGAGCGGGGAATCTATCCGGCGGGTCATCGGACCTGTCGGATATATTATCAATCGAGCCATCAGCGGCTCGATTGATAAGGAAACAAACTTACTGTGTATGCCCAGCATTAGGGCTTATTTCCACTAAGTACCTTGGCAATTTCCGATTCGGCTGTGGTACCTGTGCTACTGCGAAGCTGCAGCCAGAATCGCTTAGCTGTGCCATACACGGCTATAGGGATTCAGGTACGTGCGGTGGGAAACTGCAATATGTCATCCAGAATCGCAATGCAGTACAATTTGGACGGCAAGCCATAGCAGGAATAGGCAGCATTCCCCTGCCCAACTCACCTGCGGGGAAACGCTGCAAATTCGGCCGCATTCATCCTTAGTGGAAATGGGCCCTAAGGCTAGGTCCACACTTCAGGATTCAGTTCAGGATCGGAACCGTTTTAAACTGATCCATTTTTCTAAATCTTTTTTTTTCTTCCCTGTTTTATCAAAAAATGCTTTTTTTGCAGCATATGTTTCCAGTCCATGGAAACGTATGCCCAGCCATGGGGGGAGAGGGGGCCGCCATGCTGGAGGGGGTAGCAGCCAGGATGGGGGTGACAGCAGTCGGCGGGGAGGGGGGTTGCCCCCTTCCCTCACCTGGGTGCCCCGTCCCCGCTCCTCCTCCAGCTACTTGTGCAAAACCTAAAGTATTGTATAGCGGCAGCGAGCGGAGAGCTTCTATACTTTGGAGGGCGGCATTGCAAGAAGTGACGCAGCGAGTGGAGGAAGAAGGTAAGCTCTGCTCGCTGCTGCTATACAATACATCCTGCTATACAATACATCAGAAACAGAGTCGTGATTGTGGGCAAAAGTGTGACTATTTGTTAACATAGAAAGGAGGAAAACATTAAAAATAACGAAATGTCTCAAATATATATATATATATATATATATATATATATATATATATATATATATATATATATATATATATTTGCAATTTTAAACATTTAATCCCACACATTACAAAAACAAAAAAAAAAAACAAAAGAAAAACAACAAATCCATAAAAACTTAACGCGTTGAAGAAAATAGGTTTCTCCACAAAGGGGAGTCAAGTTTTTTGCTAAAACTTTTTTTTAAATGTCTCTTGAGTGTAGAGACACTAAATTTGTGTATTTATTTCCAATTTGGTATTATTAGATGTCATGGAAAAATTGTATGTATTTGGGTTTCAGAAGACCAAAAATGTAAAGCAACTTTTTTCTTTTTTTGCACCATAGTTCATTTCTAGCAAGGCAAAAGGTACAAGAGCATTGACTATCCTCCCAAATGACCTCATTTAAAAAACTAGACAACCCCTCCACCTCAAACTTATTTAAAAAAAAGGGGGTATGATTTGACTTTTTTTCATTTTGATTGGAAGAATGGAGTAAAATTTAAAAACCCATTTTTTTCTGCAAACATGCTACCTTGAAAGCAAATAATGCCCACATGTTGTTTGCTGGCCACAACATGCATCCTAAAACATATTCATCAACTTCTCACGTGCATAGGTTACCAAATACTTATGCCTCGGACGCAATGTTAGAGTACTGGGGGAGCCCAGAATCAACTGAGTGCATTTTTATGGACTGAAAATCCAAAGCAGACTTTTTTGCACCATACTTCACTCTTATAGCGGTACAGAAGGACCAAGACCTCTGGATAGCCCCAAAAAATGATCTCATCTAGAAAACTAGACCCCCCCCCCCATTGTATTTGGTAGGGGGTTTAATTAAGGGTTATAACAACTATATACTACCTATATACATGCTACACTATGTACTACCTATAATCACGCTACACTATTTCTAACTATATCTACGCTATACTTTCAACTACCTAAATACTATGTTTAATCATACTACACTGTATACTAACTTTATAACTGTATATGGTATTATATGTTGGATATATATTTTTTACTACCTAAAAACTACGTATAAACACGCTATACTGTATACTAACTACCATATTTTTGGGAATACAAGATGCTCTGGAATATAAGACACAACGAGGTTTAGAGGATAAAAACCGGGGGGAAAAATATTCTAAACCTGGTGCGTCTATAGTGCAAGGGCATCTTATGGAGATCCCCCCCAAGCTGTCCCTATCTACGTTAGAATTCAAAAATCAAGATAAGTGTGCGCCACCAAATAACTGCAGGTACTAAATCACCTATGACAGATGGGAGCAAGCAGACCAAGCTGCATAAACCTTGAATCCAAAAATACTGTACATAGCAAAGTTATGGCCACAACTGCAAGAGTGCAAAGGAGTACACCCCTAAAACCTATTCCAGCTGTCCCTCCCAACTGAAACCATGACCCAATGGAGCACACTCCACATTGCAGAAGGCTTTACATATTGCACACAGGATACACAGGCCCTGCACACATACTGCATGCAGACCATACTCTCACTGGTAAGCAGCAGATGCAGACAAAACTGACCAAAGGCTGTGACCCATTCTGTCACAGCCCACCATTTGGAAGCCACTCGGGTACTCACAACTGCTCATACCAGAGTGGAGAACACTCTCCCAGCTGCACAAACAGGGCACAGTAGGAACGCTTTAACCCTGCCTCTTTATGCACATAACAAGCCCCGCTGACCTGATGGATGCAAGCAGGAGGGGACACAGCGCCAACTGGATCGGTGATGGATCCCCCTATTACAGGAGCCATAGTGGGCGAGCACGAACAAGTGTCCAAACAAGTTAGCAAGTGGGTCTGTGGCCAGGTGAGTGAGCTGACGTCTAAGTACATGAGTGAGCTTGCAGGCGAGCAGCCAAATAAGCAGGCGGGTGCACTGCCAAGGGCCGGGAGATAGAGCAAGAAAGTGTGCGGGCGGGTGGCCAATTGAGCATGCAGGCGTGCGGCCAAATGCGTGTGCAGACGTCTGTGCAAGCGGGGGGCCAGGAGATGGAGCAAGTTAGTGTGCAGGTGGGCGTGCAGGTGGCCAGTTGGGCGGGCAATAGAGCTGTCAGGCGCTGCAGTAATTGTGATATGGACACCAATCCGAATTGTATCTGGAATATAAGATGCACTGACTCCCACCCCAGTTTTGGGCGAAAAAAAAAGTGTCTTATATTCAGAAAAATACAATATATACAATATATATGCTATTCTAGATACTACCTAAATATTACGTACAATCACGCTACGATATATACTATAAATACGATATACTTAATACTACCTGAATACTACGTATAATCATGCTACACTGTATGCTAACTTTATACCTATGTGCTATACATTTTCTATACTTTGTATTACCTACAGTGGTTTGCAAAAGTATTCGGGTCCCTTGAAGTTTTCCACGTTTTGTCATATTACTGCCACAAATATGAATCAATTTTATTGGAATTCCACGTGAAAGACCAATACAAAGTGGTGTACATGTGAGAAATGGAACGAAAATCATACATGATTCCAAACATTTTTTACAAATAAATAACTGCAAAGTGGGGTGTGCGTAATTATTCAGCCCCCTGAGTCAATATTTTGTAGAACCACCTGTTGTTGCAAATACAGCTGCCAGTCTTTTAGGGTATGTCTCTACCAGCTTTGCACATCTAGAGACTGAAATCCTTGCCCATTCTTCTTTGCAAAACAGCTCCAGCTCAGTCAGATTAAATGAACAGCGTTTGTGAACATCAGTTTTCAGATCTTGTCATAGATTCTCGATTGGATTTAGATCTGGACTTTGACTGGGCCATTCTAACACATGGATATGTTTTGTTTTAAACCATTCCATTGTTGCCCTGGCTATATGTTTAGGGTCGTTGTCCTGCTGGAAGGTGAACCTCCGCCCCAGTCTCAAGTCTTTTGCAGACTCCAAGAGGTTTTCTTCCAAGATTGCCCTGTATTTGGCTCCATCCATCTTCTCATCAACTCCAACCAACTTCTCTGTCCCTGCTGAAGAGAAGCACCACCAGAGCATGATGCTGTCACCACCATATTTGACAGTGGGGATGGTGTGTTCAGAGTGATGTGCAGTGTTAGTTTTTCGCCACACATAGCGTTTTGCATTTTGGCCAAAAAGTTCCATTTTGGTCTCATCTGACCAGAGCACCTTCTTCCACATGTTTGCTGTGTCCCCCACATGGCTTGTGGCAAACTGCAAACGGGACTTCTTATGCTTTTCTGTTAACAATGGCTTTCTTCTTGCCACTCTTCCATAAAGGCCAACGTTGTGCAGTGCATGACTAATAGTTGTCCTATGGACAGAGTCTCCCACCTGAGCTGTAGATCTCTGCAGCTCCTTCAGAGTCACCATGGGCTTCTTGACTGCATTTCTGATCAGCGCTCTCCTTGTTCGGCCTGTGAGTTTAGGTGGACGGCCTTGTCTTGGTAGGTTTAAAGTTGTGGCATACTCCTTCCATTTCTGAATGATCGCTTGGGATGTTCAAGGCTTTGGAAATCTTTTTATAGTCTAAGCCTATTTAAATTTCTCAATAACTTTATCCCTGACCTGTCTGGTGTGTTCTTTGGACTTCATGGTGTTGTTGCTCCCAATATTCTCTTAGACAACCTCTGAGGCCGTCACAGAGCAGCTGTATTTGTACTGACATTAGATTTCACACAGGTGCACTCTATTTAGTCATTAGCACTCATCAGGCAATGTCTATGGGCAACTGACTGCACTCAGACCAAAGGGGGCTAAATAATTACGCACACCCCACTTTGCAGTTATTTTTTTTTTTTAAATGTTTGGAATCATGTATGATTTTCATTCCACTTCTCACGTGTACACCACTTTGAATTGGTCTTTCACGTGGCATTCCAATAAAATTGATTCATGTTTGTGGCAGTAATGTGACAAAATGTGGAAAACTTCAAGGGGGCCGAATACTTTTGCAAACCACTGTAAAAACTGTGTATAGTATCATATATATTTAGAGGTGCACTGATTGTTTTTCATAGGACTATACTGTTCTAAAGAAGGGGATCCTGTTTCCTGAGAGAACACTATTGATTGTACTGTATTTTTCTATATTTCTTTATTGAAAACTCAATTCAGTTCAAATGCAATCTATTTAAAAAAGACCTATAGCTAAAGATTTAATTTTATTGCACAAAAACAAAGGACAATGTGTTTTGCGGGACTATGTCACTTCTTCAGGTTCTTCACAGGGAGAGTAGATTTCAGCCAAGTCATAAATCATGCCTGTTCCTTCCCCTCTACCTAAGCTGGCCCTTTGGCCAGTCGTGACCATTTCTAATCACGTGATATTAGTGGGCTTCAATTACTAGATTTGTAGAGACAAATCTTTAATAAATGTACTATAGTTCTTGTGAGGGAGATAAAACTATAAACCAGGATCTTGTGTATAGAAAACATTTCTACAATTTGTATATGGAAGTCAGTCATTTCTGGTTTCATTTGCGAACCATCATTTTAAAGAGAAACTCCAACCAAGAATTGAACTTTATCCCAATCAGTAGCTGATACCCCCTTTTACATGAGAAATAGAATGATTTTCACAAACAGACCATCAGGGGGCGCTGTGTGACTAATTTTGTGCTGAAACCCCTCCCACAAGAGGCTCTGAATACCGCGGTACTTCTGGCAAACTGCCACAATGTAACAATGTTCACAGACAGGAAATGGCTGTTTAGAGCTGTCTAACAGCCAGAGCAGCTAGAAACAGCTACATAACATGCCCACAGTAACAATGTCACCATGTAATACATGTCAGAATGTGAATCTGGGAGAGGAAAGATTTTACAATGAGCAAACACTGACTAAATCATTTATACATAATTATGGTAAAAATGAAGCACTTTTTTTATTAAATTATTTTCACTGGAGTTCCTCTTTAAAAGGACATCTGGAAGCAGGATACATTATTATTATTATTATTATTTATTGTATTTATAAAGCGCCAACATATACATGTTTCACAACCTAAGTCAAATGCAGGGAACAGAATTTTTGCGCTCATAAATGTGAAGTTAAGATTTTACATATGAATTATAAGACCCACAGGCCACAAGAAAAAAGGCAAAAAAAAGAGAAAAGGCCAGCGTCTGATATATCCTTATCACTCATAACTATACAGGCATTTCACTTAGTAAGCAGATTTTTCACACGTTTGCTTAAAAGACACTAGTTCAACCGTAGCTGGAAACCATATGTCAGATGAGCAGTTTTGCCTGCAACAAATCACATAATGTTTGGCATAGAACAGTGCTGCCTCATCAATGTTATTCTGAGCTGTGTAAGTAGGTTTATATAAGTGCTTGTTCAGCTACATTTTAAGTATGTCATCTTAAATTAAGACTGTAGCTTCACAGCTCATCTCATGGCACAGTTATAAATCTACCAAGGGATTACATAAGCAGAGCTGGCTTTTGGGGGTGGCAAGTGCGGCAATCGCCCCAGGCCCCTGAAGAGACCCTCTGCGGAGGTAGGGAGAGCGGGCATAGTAGTTAAAACTCACCTGTCTTCGCCGATGCTCACAGCTTCCATCTCTTTCCTCTCCCAGCATCTGACATATTGGTAACAGCGCCCCCTGTGATGACGTGACCGCATGTCACCACAGGGGGTGCTGTTACCAATACACAGATGTCGGAACAGGAAGAAGATGGAAGCTGTGAGCATCGGTGGAAGACAGGTGAGTATTAACTACTATGTCCGCTCTCCCCACCGCTGCAGCCACCTTCCTATCTAACCTGTACTGCAGGGCACCTACCTATCTAACCTGTACTGCAGGGCACCTACCTAACTAATCTATACTGCAGGCACCTATAATCTATACTGCGAGGCACCTACCTATCTAATCTATACTGCAGGCACCTATCTTATCTATACTGCGGGACACCTACCTATCTAATCTATACTGCGAGGCACCTACCTATCTAATCTATACTGCGAGGCACCTACCTATCTAATCTATACTGCAGGCACCTTTCTAATCTATACTGCAGGGCACCTACCTATCTAATCTATACTGCAGGCACCTATCTAACCTGTACTGCAGGGCACCTACCTATCTAATCTATACTACAGGCACCTATCTAATCTATACTGCGGGGCACCTATCTATCTAATCTATACTGCAGGCACCTATCTAACCTGTACTGCAGGGCACCTACCTATCTAATCTAATCTATACTGCAGGGCACCTACCTATCTAATCTATACTGCAGGGCACCTATCTAATCTATACTGCAGGGCACCTACCTATCTAATCTATACTGCAGGGCACCTACCTATCCAATCTATACTGCAGGCACCTATCTAATCTATACTGCGGGATACCTACCTATCTAATCTTTACTGCAGGCACCCATCTAATCTTTACTGCAGGCACCTATCTAATCTATACTGCAGGCACCTATCTAATCTATACTGCGGGGCACCTACCTACCTATCTAATCTATACTGCGAGGTACCTACCTATCTAATTTATACGGCAGGCACCTAACCAATCTATACTGTGGGGTACTTACCTAACTAATCTATATAGCAGGCACCTATAATCTATACTACGGGGCACCTACCTATCTAATCTATACTGCAGGGCACCTACCTATCTAATCTATACTGCAGGGCACCTACCTATCTAACCTATACTGCAGGCTCCTATCTAATCTATACTGCAGGGCACTTCCTAATCCATACTGCAGGCACCTATCTAATCTATACTGCGGGGCACCTACCTACCTATCTAATCTATACTGCAGACACCTATCTCATTTATACTGCGGGGCACCTACCTATCTAATCTATACTGCGGGGTACCTACCTATCTAATTTATACGGCAGGCACCTCTCCAATCTATACTGCGGGGTACCTACCTAACTAATCTATACAGCAGGCACCTATAATCTATACTGCGGGGCACCTACCTATCTAATCTGTACTGCAGGGCACCTACTTATCTAATCTATACTGCAGGGCAACTACCTATCTAATCTATACTGCAGGGCACCTACCTATCTAACCTATACTGCAGGCTCCTATCTAATCTATACTGCAGGGCACTTCCTAATCTATACTGTGGGGAATTTACCTATCGAATCTATACTGCAGGCACCTATCTACCTAATATATACTGCAGGAACCTATCTAACCTATACTGGAGGTACCTACCTATCTAATCTATACTGGGGGCGCCTACTTATCTAACCTATACTGCAGGCACCCATCTATCTAACCTATACAGAGTGTGTGTTTCCACAGCGTGCGTGTGTGTGTATGTGTGTGTGTGTGTGTGTGTGTGTGTGTGTGTGTGTGTGTGTGTGTGTGTGTGTGTGTGTGTCCGTGTGCGTGTGTATCCACAGCATATGTCTCTAGGCCCCGCATATGACACTCGCCCCAGGCCCCGCATACTCTAAGGCCACCTCTGAACATAAGTAAGCAAAGCACCCAGATGTTACCATTTTCAAGGTTAATGGAAGCTTCCAAAAGTCAGAAACAGGCTGTCTACATGTGGGTTTGATATGGCTGTGTAAAACTTAAAGCTATAGGCTTGCTATACACCAGCGGTTCTGGATGCTTGCTTGGCTTAACAAGGGCGAAAAGGGATTATTTGCATATTCAGTGGTAGTGCATTGTGGGTAACCACAAATGTTCACTTATAACTGAATTATTGCAAATTTCCTTCTGTTTTAATAAGGCAAATTACACCAAGCTTTGCTTTTTTAGTAGGAGGGCTTTTTGGTTCCTTTTATCCCCCTATAAATTCCTAGTAGTTTGGGTCACCCTGAGCTGCTTGGTTACTCTAATGGAAGCTTCCACAGCTACAAATAAGGTTACAAAAAGGTCACATGGTTATGTGGGCAGGCCTTCTGCTTAGAGTACATCATCAGCAACAGTCTGCAAGAGGCGGGAAACAAACTCAATTATCTGAGAAAAAGTAGCCTACAGTAACAGACATCTGCACTGGAGGAGTGGGTGGTGAAGGACCTTATGACCAGGTACTTTAAAGAGAACCTGTACCGAGTAAAAATATTTAAAATAAACACATGAGGTAACTTCAAATGAACATTGCATAGTTACCTTGCCATCAGTTCCTCTCAGAAGCTCACCATTTTCTTCTGACAATAATCCCTTCCAGTTCTGACAATATTTTGTCAGATCTGAAATATATCAGTTGCTGTCAGTAAAATATCAGTTGCTGTCAGTTATAGCTGAGAGGAAAACGGATGTACCAGGTAATGTCTATGTTTCCCTATGGCTCAAGTGGGCGATGTTACAGTTTAACAGTGTGCTGACCAGAAAGCTGTTATGGGTAATGGCCATTTTCAAAATGGAGGACGGAAAATTCCCTTGATCACAGTGAACAAATAGGACGCGGGATAGGAGAAAGACACTGAGGAGTAGACTACATGGAAGGTAAGTATGACTTGTGTATGCTTATTTTGACTTTTATTTTCAGTTCAGGTTTTCTTTAAAGCTAGGGACCACTGGCAGCACATTGCGGGAAATCGCAAAGCACCCAATAGTCCCAAAACGTGGAAGTGCAGCGATTTCAAATACGAATCCCAGAGCGATAGCGATTCAGGATCACTCCCAAAATGCTGCAAGCAGGGCATTCCAATCACTCTCCGATGGCAGTTCTGCAAGTGAAACCATAGGGTTCCACTGTTGCAATCGCCAAGCGCTGCCAGTGGGTCCCAGGCCTGAAGCTTAAAGGGAACCTAAACCAAACAAGTTAACCAAATAAGTTTTGTTTTCCCCTGGCTGGCCAGTCGATGGCCACTGCGCCTGCACGGCCCTGGCCACGCGCGTCCTCAATCGCACTCCCATTGCGTTGGCCGGCCTATGCATGCACAGTATGTGTGCGTATGTGACTGCGCAGGCACAGGACATCTATAGGGGGCTGGTAGAAGCCCCAGGTAAGTTGAATTATTTTTCCCCTGGTTGGGATTAGGTTCCCTTTAACCACTTACTCTTTACAGTACAGTATATATAATGCAGTTCCCATTCATTGACCTAGGTCCCTGTATCAATGATCGCAGTATCAATGAGATGTCTACGGCCATTTGTACACACTTACACGCATTGCTTCCTGATTTACGTACTAAAAGCATGCACAGGAAGCTGACTGAGGACATTTTGTGGCCAAATAATAAAATTACACTTACATACATTTATTTTAACAAACAGACCTACACATAATTAAAAATGAACTCCTTACTTCCCACACTCTACCAAAAATACCCAAATAAAACTTTTGCATAAAAAAAAAAAAAAAATTACAATAAAAAAAACAAACACATAAATAATTACTGTAGGGATTGAACTTTTTTTTTAATATGCACGTCAAGAGGGTATATTACTATTATTTTTTAAATTATGGGCTTGTAAATAGTGATGGACGCAAAACTGAAAAAATGCACCTTTATTTCCAAATAAAATATTGGTGCCATACATTGTGATAGGGACATAAGTGAAATGGTGTAATAACTGGGACAAATGGGCAAATAAAGTATGTGGGTTTTAATTATGGTAGCATGTATTATTTTACAACTATAATGGCCGATAACTGAGAAATAATGATTTTTTTTCTTAATATTCGCGTTAAAATGCATTTATAAAAAAATTATTCTTAGAAAAATGTACCACCCAAAGAAAGCCTAATTGGTGGCGGAAAACACAAGATATAGATCAATTCTTTGTGATAATTAGTGATAAAGTTATTAGTGAATGAATGGGAGGTGAAAATTGCTCTGATGCATAAGGTGAAAAATACCCGCGGGCTCAAATGGTTAGCACCAATACTGCCCAACATGATTAATTATCATGTATTCATTGGTTGGTTGTGTATCCTCATATCATTGTTGACTCTAATTGATTACTTAATTGTATACCCAGTGCAATTCCTGTGGTGTTTTAAATGTTTTTTTTGTGTCAGATTTTTTGCAATAAAGGAAATCTTGTTAAATTAATCATGTTGGGCAGTATTGGTGCTGTTTATTTAGTCTACTAAAGAACAGGACACACTTATGTCTGGAGTTGTGCACGGTTTTTATAAACCGCTTTAACTACTTAACGTCTACCTCACGCCAATGAGTGTGAGTGGAGCAGCAGCCCCAGGACCGCCTTACGTCGATTAGCGTGCAGTCCTGGGGGCGTGTTTTGCTGGGGATCGCGCACGCATACCCGCTTGAATGGCGGAGCTCCGCTAGGGACTGTCAGACGCCATCAATTTACACCGTACAGCGCTGCGATCTACGGCAGCGATGTACTGGGGACAGCCATGTGACACGGCTGTGCCCTCTATAGGCTGATGTAGTGTTTTTTATTGTAAAAAAAACCCATATAAATATTTATTTATAAAAAAAAACATTTGGGGAGCGATCACAGCCCACCAACAAAGCCCACCAGCGAAAAGCTCTGTTGGTGGGCAGAAAAAGGGGGTGATCACTTGAGTGCTGAGTTGTATGGCCCTGCAGCGAGCCCTTAAAGCTGCAGTGGCCTATTTTGTAAAAAATAG
This sequence comes from Hyperolius riggenbachi, assembly GCF_040937935.1. Classification (NCBI taxonomy): domain Eukaryota; kingdom Metazoa; phylum Chordata; class Amphibia; order Anura; family Hyperoliidae; genus Hyperolius; species Hyperolius riggenbachi. Next base: position 352,687,149 of record NC_090647.1, on the reverse strand, counting down.
CCTGGTCACTAGGGGGGTTTAACACCGCGGTCCTTTAGTGGTTAAAGTTCTTGTATTCTTCACCATGTTTTTTTTGTCTTTTTACAATAAAGCAAAAACAAATGCATTTGATTTTAATTAGCATGTATACTTACCAGACTACGAATATGCATGACCATAATGAACAACTGATCATTCTTATAAGAGATGGATAACTTCACCTCTCCTCCAACAGTCCCCACTGGTACGGTCCACGATGCATCTGAAAACACAGCAAAACATTTTTCTCAAATTCTGAAAAAAATGAAGCAGCAAAATTCTTTCCAAAACTTAACATACTTTCATGTTTTCCATTCTAAAATTAAAGATAAGAATGTCAGTGACAGCAAATGGGATGTTCTACAAACATAGTTTGTGCTGAGGAGCACCTTAAAAGGAACCTAAACTGAGATGGATATGGATTTTTCCTTTTAAAATAATACCAGTTGCCTGACTCTCCTGCTGATCCTGTGTCTCTAATACTTTTAGCCACAGCCCCTCAATAAGCATGCAGATCAGGTGCTCTGACTGAAGGCAGACTGGATTAGCTGCATGCTTGTTTCAGGTGTGTGATTCAGCCACTACTGCAGCCAAAGAGATCAGCAGGTCTGACAAGCAACTGGTATTGTTTAAAAGGAAACATCCATATCCCTCTCAGTTAAGGTTCCCTTTAAAACTGAGCTAAATTTTACACTTTCATTTCAGATAGTAAATTCGTTTTTTTGGGGTCAGCTGAAACTAATGGAGACTGAGAAATTAAATTACAACATATATACGGTACATACCGGAAGGTCTGTGTTGTGAACTGTTGCTAACATTCTTCTCATCACGAGGAAGGGAGTGGAAGAATGTATATACAAGATCGCACTGTAAAAATAAAGACAAAAGAGGAAATAGATGATTACCTTGCAGGTATTACTCTTCCCACCCTATCTGCAGAAGACACTGCTAAACTAGAACTCCCTATAACACTGGATGAGGTTGCGGATGCCATAGCAAGAATGCAAACCAGGAAAACTCCTGGTCTGGATGGAATACCAGTAGAACTGTATAAGCAATATACAAAAATGTTGTCTCCCAAACTCAGGTCCACACTACAACGCTCATTTGCCAGCGGGTCTCTCCCTCCCTCCATGTCTAAAGCTCTCATTATTGTCATACCTAAACCCGATAAGGATCCCCTACTTTGCTCTTCATACAGGCCCATATCCTTATTAAATGTAGACGCAAAAATACTTCCTAAGGTATTAGCAACTCGCTTAAGTAAAGTGATTACTACGTTAATACAGCAGGACCAATCGGGCTTCATGCCAGGTAAAGGAACAGATATTAATATTCGTAGACTTTTTGCAAATATACAAACTATACACTCCAATCAGGGGCAGAGAGCTGTGGCATCCTTAGACGCAGAAAAGGCTTTTGATTCTGTTGAATGGACCTACCTATGGGCTGTCTTACGTAAATTTGGCTTTGGTGAGAAGTCTATAAAATGGATTTGCCTTTCATATGATAACCCAATAGCGAGAATTAAAACAGGCACTAATATTTCTCCCCCCTTTTGCCTTGAAAGAGGTACAAGGCAGGGTTGCCCCCTTTCCCCAGCACTATTTGCCCTTGTTATGGAACCTATAGCAGCCTATATCAGACAATCTGCTACAGTCTGCGGCCTTAAAATAGGTAATCTAGAAGAAAAAATATCTATGCTGATGATGTACTCCTATATCTTAATGATCTGCTAAACTCCCTATCAGCTGCCCTTGACCTATTTAATAAATTTGGATCCATGCCTGGAATCAAAATTAAATTGACACCAAGCTTTTTAATAAAATCGACACCATTCTCCTTAGATTTATATGTGCTGTTAAACAACCGCATATAGCATTGGATATCCTACAACTTCCTAAAAATAGGGGAGGATTAGCAATGCCCCATTTCCAAAAATACTATTGGGCCTCTTTACTAGTGACAATAAGATGGTGGTTTTCACAAGATGATAATAACCCTGCAATTACTACGGAGGCTGCAATTCTCGGGTTCTTACGAACAGTTGACTAACTTTCCATATAGAGGCCCCAAATCTTCCACACCACATACACATGCTATGGTGACGACATGGAGGGCGGCTAGGGCCCCGCTAGTAAAGGATAATACACTGTCCCCATATACACCACTATGGGGTAACCCGCATCTTAAGCATTTTCAAACTATCCCAGATCCTATAGTATGGGCTAAATATGGCATCAAGACACTGGCACACACAGGGCCGGATTTGTACTTCCAAGTGCCCTAGGCCAGCTGACACCAACCTCCCCCCCCCATCAAATTCTCTCCAACCCTCTGAGTAGCAATAACTGGTTTGAATGAGCTCCCCTCCATTTTGCTGCTCTGCCCCTCATTTGGCAAAGAAGCAGCGCATGCCCAAAGCATTCCCGGCCTCGGCTGCTGTGTACATCTGAGTGCGAAATTGCAAGGAGCACGAGTAGCCAGAGCATGTGCTGCTTCTTTGTCCTCTGTGCGACTGGCTACAGTCAGAGCCACAAAAAGGTGGCAGGGCAGCACTATTGAAAGAAGCTCATCCAAAACAGAGAACATGTGAGTAGAAGATCTAAAACTACACATGCTGACATAGATGTGCTTTAAACAGTGACAATATAGTACTTAGGGCAAGGCAAGGAAGGACAGATGAGTCAGTAGGAAGTTTTGAAGTTATTAAAACAGAATGATAACATTTATTAGCTAACTGTAAATAAAAAAGTGAGCCTTTGGCTTCTTCAGACTTTGTATATGTTTGTAGACTTTATACTAACAAGATGTTAAAGCACACAACTATATATACATTCAGCATCAGAAGGAGATGCATAGTTTGTTTTGCAAATATAAATAAATGTAATATAATTGCCATCCTGTTTCACTGATAGCTAGCTAGCAAAGTACAATGCTCTTCTAAAATGAGTCAGGAAAGAGTTAAGCTGTAGCAAAGAGAATGCTGTGGTCATTCCCTAGGAAAAAAACCAAACAAACCATAAATTCAACAGGTCACAGGTCTCTAAGAGCTGACCAGACCAGTAATAAATCTGACAGCGCAGAGGGAGAAGATTCCTGTTTGTGATTCTGAATTTGTGCATGAAAAAACTTACAGAACTCAAGAGTTCTGCTACTAAACCCAGGCTGGCACTTCTCACAGCAGCTTGTATGTCCTCACCATCATACAGAGGACATAATCATCAGGTGACAACACATACTGACTGTCCTCAAACACACTCTACACAAGTGAGAGAGATGCAGGGATCTCCGGAATTCAGGCAGACCAGAGCAAAGCAGGGGAGATGATTTACTTTGACATGTGACCTCTTATCTCTCAAAGTCCAGCGCCCTGCAGATTTTTATCGCCCTAGGCCTTGACCTTGGTGGCCTTCCCAGAAATCCGGCCCTGGGCACACATCCAGGGGACGAACTCCATCTTGCCCTTCGACACTCTTAAAGCTCAGTATGGTCTTCCAAATCAGCATTTATTTAGATATCTACAACTTAGACATGCGTATACCTCACAGTTTGGTAGACAACCTCCCGAGCTAAATACTGATGAACTGGAACAACTCCTCTTGACTAGAGATGTACCTAAACCGCTTTCAGCAATATATACAACACTATTAACACTAATAGACTGGACAAATGTCTTAATAAATGGCAAGCAGACGTGGGGGAATTGGATAGGGATGACTGGGATGAAATATTGGAACTATATCCTACTTCAGTTGTCTCCGCCAAAGACCAGCTAGTGCACACTAAGTTTCTGCATACAGCCTACTTGACACCTGACCGAATGCATAGAATAAACTGTACGCTATCTGATAGTTGCTGGAGATGCTCTACTGAAATTGGTTCCTTTATACATATTTTCTGGACGTGCCCCTTTATTGCTAATTACTGAAAATATATTCTTTCTGTGATTAACAAACTTCTGCAAACTACCCTTCCCCTAGATCCTGGTTTGATGCTCCTTAAAAGGATAGAAGAAAATGCTTTGACCAGATATAAACAAATACTGGTCAGAACTTTATGTTTCCACGCTAGGAAGGAAATTTTAAAAATGTGGAAAAACTCTTCTGTCCCAACTGTGGGGATGTGGGCAAGAGCTGTTAATCATTCGCTACCACTGTATAAAACTACTTATATGAACAGACGCTGTCCCACAAAATATCAGAGAGTCTGGGGTGCCTGGGAAGACAAAATTATGGATGCTACAAACTCCAACTTCATACCTATTCTGGACTAATTTTCTTCAAAAATTTGGGCAGGGGGTGGGGGCCTTAGGCAGAGGCAGTCAAGTCTATCTCTTTTCTCTCTTCTCTTTTCTTCTTCCTCTATGTCCTTGCAGCATTATGTACTAAATTTATATACACAACAGTCCAATGGCTATATACTAACTGAATGGGAACCAAATGTATTTATACTGGTTATAATTCTTATGTTATTCTAAAATATCCTGAGATACTAAATGTCATGACTGTTCAATAACTACAGTTGTGTTCAAAATTATTTAACCACCAATGCTGTAAAGGATTTTAGGAAATTTAGTGTACATTTGTAAGTGTGTTTAAAATGAAATCTTACAAGGACTTTTTAACCACTTGCCGACCGCCCACTGTAGATTGGCGGCGGCAAAGTGGCAGCCCCAGGACCACGTGACGCAGAATGGCGTCGGGTCCTGAGACACTGTTTTGCCGGGGATCGCGCGCTGGGAGGCGCGCGCATCCGCCGGCAATAGGCTCCGCCCACCCACGACGTCAACCCGCCAGCCAATTGGAAGCGCCGGCGGGTTGTTAACCTAAAGATCACCGCATAGGAAGCGTATAATACGCTTTGTAATGTTTACAAAGTGTATTATACAGGCTGCATCCTGCCCTGGTGGTCCCAGTGTCCGAGGGACCACCAGGGCAGGCTGCAGCCACCCTAGTCTGCACCCAGACACACTCATCTGCCCCCCCTGCTCCCTGATCGACCACAGCACCCCTCAGACTCCCCCTGCCCACCCCCCAGACCACTGTTTGCACCCAATCACCCCCCTAATCTCCCATCAATCACTCCCTGTCACTATCTGTCAACGCTATTTTTTTTTTAGTCCCTAAACTGCCCCCTGGGGACTCCTGATCACCCCCCCACCCCTCAGATTCTCCCCAGGCCCCCTTCCCCTGTGTATTGTATGCATCTATCCCCCCTGATTACCTGTCAATCACCAGTCAATCACCCATCAATCACCCCCTGTCACTGCCATCCATCTATCAGCCCCTAACCTGCCCCTTGCGGGCAATCTGATCAACCACCCACACCATTAGATCGCCTGCAGACCGGACGTCAGATCATCTCCCAAGTGCACGGTTTACATCTGTTCTCTCCTCTAAACACCCACTAATTACCCATAAATCACCCCCATCACCATCTGTCACTGTTACCCATCAGATCAGACCCTAATCTGCCCCTTGCGGGCACCCAATCACCTGCCCACACGCTCAGATTGCCCTCAGACCCCCCTTATCAATTCGCCAGTGCATTATTTACATCAGTTCTTCCCTGTAATAACCCACTGATCACCTGTCAATCACCTATCAATCACCCCGTCAATGCCACCCATCAATCACCCCTTGTCACTGCCACCCATCAATCAGCCCCTAACCTGCCCCTTGCAGGCAATCTGATCACCCACCCACACCATTGGATCGCCTGCAGACCCGACGTCAGATCACCTCCCAAGTGCACTGTTTACATCTGTTCTCTCCTCTAAACACCCACTAATTACCCATCAATCACCCCCTTTCACCACCTGTCACTGCTACCCATTAGATTAGACCCCTATCTGCCCCTAGGGCACCCAATCACCCGCCCACGCCCTCAGACCCCAGCCCTGATCACCTCGCCAGTGCATTGCTTGCATCTATTTCCCCCACTAATCACACCTTGAGACACCCATCAATCACCTCCTGTCACCACCTGTCACCCCCTAGCACACCTACCCATCAAATCAGGCCCTAATTTGCCCCGTGTGGGCTCCTGATCACTCGGCCAAACCCTCAGATCCCCCTCAGACCCCCTTCCGATCACCTCCCCAGTGCATTGATTGCATCTATTTTCCCCTCTAACCACCCCCCTGAGACACCCATCAATCACCTCCTGTCACCCCCCTAGCACTCCTATCCATCAGATCAGGCCCAATACAACCTGTCATCTAAAAGGCCACCCTGCTTATGACACAAAATTCGCCCCCTCAAAGACCACCTGCCATCAAAATTTGCAGATGCTTATACCCCTGAACAGTCATTTTGAGACATTTGGTTTCCAGACTACTCACGGTTTTGGGCCCGTAAAATGCCAGGGCAGTATAGGAACTCCACAAGTGACCCCTTTTTAGAAAAAAGACACCCCAAGGTATTCTGTTAGGTGTATGAAGCGTTCATAGAAGATTTTATTTTTTGTCAAAAGTTAGCGGAAATTGATTTTTATTGTTTTTTCACAAAGTTTCATTTTTTCTAAATGTGACAAAAAATAAGATCTTATATGAACTCACCATACTCCTAACAGAATACCTTGGGGTGTCTTCTTTCTAAAATGGGGTCACTTGTGGGGTTCCTATACTGCCCTGGCATTTTAGGGGCCCTAAACCGTGAGGAGTAGTCTAGAATCCAAATGCCTCAAAATGACCTGTGAATAGGATGTTAGGCCCCTTAGCGCACCTAGGTTGCAAAAAAGTGTCACACATGTGGTATCGCCGTACTCAGAAGAAGTAGTATAATGTGTTTTGGGGTGTATTTTTACACATACCCATGCTGGGTGGGAGAAATCTCTCTGTAAATGGACAATTGTGTGTAAAAAAAATCTAAAATTTGTCATTTACAGAGATATTTCTCCCACCCAGCAAGGGTATATGTGAAAATACACCACAAAACACATTATACTACTTCTTCTGAGCACGGCAGTACCACATGTGTGGCACTTTTTTGCAGCCTAACTGCGCTAAGGGGCCAAAGAGTACCTAAGAAGTCCAAAGAGTACCTTTAGGATTTCACAGGTCATTTTGAGACATTTGGGTTCAAGACTACTCCTCACGGTTTAGGGCCCCTAAAATGCCAGGGCAGTATAGGAACCCCACAAGTGACCCCACTTTAGAAAGAAGACACCCCAAGGTATTCTGTTAGGTGTATGACGAGTTCATAGATGATTTTATTTTTTGTCCAAGTTAGCGGAAAATGACACTGTGAAAAAAAAAACAATTAAAATCAATTTCCGCTTACTTGTGACAAAAAATAAAATCTTCTATGAACTCACCATACTCCTAAAGGAATACCTTGGGGTGTCTTCTTTCTAAAATGGGGTCATTTGTGGGGTTCCTGTATTGCCCTGGCATTTTAGGGGCCCTAAACCGTGAGGAGTAGTCTTGAAACCAAATGTCGCAAAATGACCTGTGAAATCCTAAAGGTACTCATTGGACTTTGGGCCCCTTAGCGCAGTTAGGGTGCAAAAAAGTGCCACACATGTGGTATCTCCGTACTCAGGAGAAGTAGTATAATGTGTTTTGGGGTGTATTTTTACACATACCCATGCTGAGTGGGAGAAATATCTCTGTAAATGGACAATTGTGTGTAAAAAAAAATCAAAAAATTGTCATTTACAGAGATATTTCTCCCACCCAGCATGGGTATGTGTAAAAATACACCCCAAAACACATTATACTACTTCTCCTGAGTACGGCAATACCACACGTGTGGCACTTTTTTGCAGCGTAACTGCGCTAAGGGGCCCAAAGTCCAATAAACACCTTTAGGCTTTACAGGGGTGCTTACAATTTAGCAGTCTATTCTATGGAGCTGCACTCCCCATCAGATAAAATCTTTGCAGGATGCTGCACACAAAGATGCCCGTACACACTCAAAAGATCATTATCTGCAAAATATCTGTTTCTGCAAAAGATCCATTCCTGCAAAATGCATTCATAGTCTATGAGATCTGCAGATCCTCATACACACCTTGTTTAACAGACAATCATCTGCAGATCAGATCCACCAGGATGGATTTTCAGATCTGCAGATGATTGCCAGATATGCAGATGAAGTCTGTTAAACAAGGTGTGTATGATGATCTGCAGATCTCATAGACTATGAATGCATTTTGCAGGAATGGATCTTTTGCAGGAACAGATCTTTTGCAGATAATGATCTTTTGAGCGTGTACGGGCATCTTTGTGTGCAACATCCTGCAAAGATTTTATCTGATGGGGAGTGCAGCTCCATAGAATAGACTGTGTAGAGTATGGCTCTCATACTACATGGAATGGGGTAAAATTGGTCTGTGATCTTGCCTTTTCCAAAGACGTTTATCTCTGTAAGCCTCTGGCAGGGTCCTCCACTCCCTAGTGTAATCTACAGGATCATGTGCTCCTGTCCTATGACAGCCTGTACTTGTGTTACTGGGCCTACCTAACCAGCCCATATTGCATGATCATGTATTTTGTACAATTTGTATGTATAACTTTGTTCTATGTGTATAACCCTATGTATGTCATCCTTGTATCATTGTATATATTTATTGTCCAGCGCTGCGTAATATGTTGGCGCTTTATAAATACAATAAATAATAATAATAAAATAATAATAATCTCAAGTGTGTATGAAGCATTAAGAACAGAGGTTCATTCAAGTGTTTTCGATCAGGTATTGAAAACACCTGTGGATGTTAACGAGCAGCAATCAAGCATAATAAGCACCAATTAGGCAGATTTAAAATGACTGTGATACTCAGCTCCTTCTAGACATTTACTGGTGTGTTTACAAATATGGTGAAGTCAAGAGAATGGTCCAGGAAGACAAGAGAAGAGGTGATTTCTCTTCACAGGAAGGGCAATGGCTATAAGAAGATTGCAAAGATGTTAAACATACCAAGAGAAAGTGTAGGAAGCATAATTCGCAAATTCAAGGCAAAGGGCACTGTTGAAATGCTACCTGGTCGTGGTAGAAAAAAGATGCGGACTTCGACTGCTGTGCGCTAGCTGAAGCGCAAAGTGGAGAAAAGTCCCCGTGTGACTGCTGAGGAACTGAAAAAAGATTTGTCAGATGCGGGTACTGAAGTTTCAGCTCAGACAATAAGGCGCACACTGCGTAATGAAGGCCTCCATGCCAGAACTCCCAGGCGCACCCCTTTGCTGTCTCCAAAGAATAAGAAGAGTTGACTGCAGTATGCCAAAAGTCATGTGGACAAACCACAAACGTTTTGGGATATTGTTCTGTGGACTGATGAAACAAAATTAGAACTGTTTGGGCCCATGGATCAACGCTATGTTTGGAGGAGGAAGAACAAGGCCTATGAAGAAAAGAACACCTTGCCTACTGTGAAGCATGGTGGTGGTGGTGGTGGTGGTGGTGGTGGTGGGGGGGGGGGGGGGGTCAATCATGCTTTGGGGCTGTTTTGCTTCTGCAGGTACAGGGAAGCTTCAGCGTGTGCAAGGTACCATGAATTCTCTTCAGTAACAGGAAATATTGGATGAAAATGTGATGCAGTCTGTCACAAAACCTGAGGCTTGGAAGACGTTGGACTTTTCAACAGGACAATGATACCAAGCATACCTCCAAGTCCACTAGAGCATGGTTGCAGATTAAAGGCTGGAACATTTCGAAGTGGCCATCGCAGTCACCAGACTTAAATCCGATTGAGAACCTCTGGTGGGATTTAAAGAAAGTGGTTGCAGCGCGCAAGCCTAAGGCCACATACACACATCAGACCATAGTCTTTTGAAAATGAAAGATCACAGACCAATTTTACCCCCTTCCATGTAGTATGAGAGCCATACCTACAGTCTTTTCTATGGAGCTGAACTCTCCATCAGAAAAAAATCTTTGCAAGATGCTGCACACACAGATGCTGTACAGACACAAAAGATCAGTATCTGCAAAAGATCTGTTCCTGCCAAAGATCCGTTCCTGCAAATTGCATTAATAGTCTATGAGATCTGCAGATCATCATACACACCTTGTTTAACAGACATTCATCTGCAGATCAGACAGTCATCTGCAGATCTGAAAATCCATCCTGGTGGATCTGATCTGCAGATGAATGTCTGTTAAACAAGGTGTGTATGAGGATCTGCAGATATCATAGACTATGAATGCATTTTGCAGGAACGGATCTTTTGCAGGAACGGATCTTTTGCAGATACTGATCTTTTGAATGTCTACAGCATCTTTGTGTGCAGCATCTTGCAAAGATTTCTGTCTGATGGGGAGTTCAGCTCCATAGAATAGACTGTGTAGGTATGGCTCTCATACTACATGGAAGGGGGTAAAATTAGTCTGTGATCTTTCATTTTCAAATGACTATGGTCTGATGTGTGTATGAGCCTTTAGAATGTGACTGAACTGGAGGTTTTTGCCCATGAAGAATGGGCTAAGATACCCGTAGATCGCTGCAAGACACTTGTGTCAAGCTACACTTCACATTTAAAAGCGGTTATAACTGGAAAAGGATGTTGTACTAAGTACTAAGAATGAATGTCACTTGGGGGTTGAATAAAACTGATAATGATGTGAGCACAGAAAAGACATTTGTGGTTATTTCATTATAAATATGTTATATTTGTCTGACTTACAAGTGCCTCTTTGATTTAATTGTAAACAAGATGACTAAAACGATCAAAATCAATGTCAAAACTGGCCAAAACACTCAATTTCAGTGGGGGTTGAATAATTTTGAACACAACTGTATGTTTCTGTAAGTTACATTATGCTGTTATTTCTCTTCTCCAAAAAACTCAAAGTTTAACTGTTAAAAAAATAAATACGGACAACATCAACTAGGTGGAATGTAACTGATAAAAGTGGCTCAGGTAAATCTCATCCAAATAGAACCAACAATAGAAACAATTACGGTAGGTAATTTACAATATACCTATCATACTGTGCTTGTTACACCAAATAATTAAAAACTTGGGTTCTGGTTTTATTGTCTTTTCAAGACAAACTTGGTTACATTTCAGTTTTACCGTATATACTCGCATATAAGCCGACCCGCATATAAGCTGACCCCCCAACTTTTCCCTGAAAAACCAGGGAAAAATGATTGACCCCCATATAAGCCGGGGGTAGGAAATGCTGGATTGGTGCAGCCCCCCAGTGTGTCCCAGTATAGCTAGTATAGTGCCCAGTATAGGTAGGTAGTGTCCAGTATAGCTAGTATAGTGCCCAGTATAGCTAGTAAAGTGCCCAGTATAGCCAGTATAGTGGCCAGTATAGCGCCCAGTATGGATAGGTAGTGCCTCAGTTTAGCTAGTATAGTGCCCAGTTTAGCTAGTATAGTGCCCCAGTATGGCTAGTATAGTGCCCCAGTATGGCTAGTTAAGTGCCCAGTTTAGCCAGTATAGTGCCCAGTATAGCGCCCAGTATGGGTAGGTAGTGCCTCAGAATAGCTAGTATAGTGGCCAGTTTAGCTAGTATAGTGGCCAGTTTAGCTAGTATAGTGCCCCAGTATGGCTAGTAAAGTGCCCAGTTTAGCCAGTATAGTGCCCAGTTTAGCCAGTATAGTGCCCAGTTTAGCTAGTATAGTGCCCAGTTTAGCTAGCATAGTGCCCAGTTTAGCTAGTATAGTGCCCCAGTATGGCTAGTAAAGTGCCCAGTTTAGCCAGTATAGTGCCCAGCATAGGTAGGTAGTGCTCACCCCGCTCCCCAATCCGCGTTCCCCTTCTGAACTTTCAGACTGTTCCACAGCAGCGCGCCCGGCGCTGCTGCTGTGACGATGCAGAGTGCAGGAAAGAGCGCGGCTCCCTATAGTGGCGATCTGTATCGCCATTACCAGGGGAACCGCTCTTTCCTGCCCCCTGCATCGTCACAGCGGCAGCGCCTGGCGCGCAGCTGTGATACACTCTGAAATTTCAGAAGGGGAACGCGGATTAGGAAGCGGCCGCTGCCTAAGCAGGTAATAGCAGCGGCGGCCGCGGGGGGAGCGGACCACCCACCACCCACCACTAGACCACCAGGGAAGACTCGCATACAAGCCGACCCCCCAACTTTTGACCCCCTTTTTGGGGGTCAAAAATTCGGCTTGTATGCGAGTATATACGGTATATGTTCCCTGTTATGTTGAGACTGACTTGTGTTGCTATTGATGGGCAGTCAGTATCCAGGTACTGGAACACCACAGAACAGCCTGCATAAGGCAAACTAGCTGGGAAGGCCCATAGAACCACCCAGCCAGCTAGAAGACGAAGATTAAAATAAACGGTTTATGAGAAGACAACACTAAAAGCGTCATTTTCCAGAAATTTTGCTCGTCCTCACTGATAACTTCTGTCAATTTAAAAATGTTCAATGTCCTAGTATTCTCTGTAATTTTATTAAATCCATAAGGGAATAAAATGAATTAAATTCAGACAAATCCTTTTTGTTGCATTTTCTCCCACTGCCCTCTGTGTGGCTCTTGGACATTTTTGTTAAACCCTCAGGGTGTAAGCTTGTATGGTCTTTTTATAGCCCTGAAGCATGTATTGCACAAATGCACTGAGCTGTGCAACCGTGTATTATTTGTATTTCCTTTATAATTTGTTCAATTCTATGTACTATATATTGTGTGCTGTACAGTGCCACCAAAGAGGATGTCACTTAATAATTAATAGAAGTCTATTCTGAGTATAAGCTCTGTCCATCCTCTCCGCAATGCAGAATGTGAAGCTGCCCCAGGCACCTAACTTCCCCCTGCTAATGCAGAGTGTTCAGTTTCCAAGGCCCCTGAGTGCTCCCCCTCCCCCCACTGCAGATGGTGCAGCTCCCTAAGCCTCTAAGTGTCCCCCCTCCCCTCAATGCAGTGTGTGCAACTCTACAAGTCCCCCTCCCCAGTGTGTGTTACCACCCTCCCCCTCAATGCAGCGTGTTCAGCTCCCCAAGTCCCCTGAGTGTTCTCCCCTCTCCCAATGCCCCTGAGTGTTCTCCCCCTCTCACCCCCACTGCAGAATGTTCAGCTTTCCAAGGTCCCTGGCATGTGAGTGTCCCCCTGAGTGCCCCCCAATGCAGCTGCCCAAGGCCCCTCTCTCCACTGCAGCTGCCCATGGCTCCTGAGTGTCCCCCCAATGCAGCTGCCAACGGCTCCTGAATGTCCCCCCAATGCAGCTGCCCATGGCTCCTGAGTGTCCCCCCCCAATTCAGCTGCCCATGGCTCTGGAGTGTCCCCCCATTGCAGCTGCCCATGGCTCCTGAGTGTCCCCCCAATGCAGCTGTCCATGGCTCCTGAGTGTCTACCCAATGCAGCTGCCCATGGCTCCTAAGTGTCCTCCCAACGCAGCTGCCCATGGCTCCTGAGTGTCCCCCCAATGCAGCTGCCCATTGCTCCTGAGTGTCCCCTCAATGCAGCTGCCCATGGCTCCTGAGTGTCCCCCCATTGCAGCTGCCCATGGCTCCTGAGTGTCCCCTCAATGTGCTGCCCATGGCTCCTGAGTGTCCCCCCAATGCAGCTGCCCATGGCTCCTGAGTGTCCCCCTAATGCAGCTGCTCATGGCTCCTGAGTGTCCCCCCAATGCAGCTGCCCATGGCTCCTGAGTGCCCCCCCAATGCAGCTGCCCATGGCTCCTGAGTGCCCCCCCCCCCCCCAATGCAGCTGCCCATGGCTTCTGAGTGGCCCCCCAATGCAGCTGCCCATGGCTCCTGAGTGCCCCCCCCAAATGCAGCTGCCCATGGCTTCTGAGTGCCCCCCCAATGCAGCTGCCCATGGCTCCTTATCCCCCCCCCTCTCCCCCCTCCCAATGCAGCCGTCCACCTGATCGCGCACTTATACCCACGGCGCGAGATTGCACGAATTATCATTTGTCGCTCAAAAAAAATTGTTGGAAGAACTGTGCAAAAAATCGCAAGGTGGGTACGAGCCTTTATTTTGCCCCTTGTAACACTATCCTTCTCTACTGTAGCTCTCAATTTACTTGTCTGCTAAGTGAAGGAAGATCCCCAATGAAGGATATATGTTTTACTGATAAATATCACTAATCCACAACAAAAATACTTACAATTTCTTATAATAAACTCATACACTACACTTAAGCATAACAACAATGTTTTCCAAACAAGTGTTTAAAAAAACAGCAGCCAACTAAAACAATGAAGCAAAACAGCTCCCAACTAGCAGTGTAATTTGTATGACAAAGTGTTGCATCAGATACACTCCTTGTAACTTTACCTACTCCCTAGATACACAAAGTACAGTTTCCTTCTTCATCCATGATAGTCACTCATGCTAGATATGCAATAATGGTTATATATTAACAACAGGAGAGTTCCTATGTAACGCTCACAAATATTAAGTGTTCTCATACTATAGATATTATAAATTTGGTGAGTTACAATGCAAGTATGTTTGTGGTTTGATCTCAGGGTTAACATAAATGCTTAAAGTCATTCCTTCTTACCTCAGCTACCTGAGGGGCAGCATGGATTAAGTGCCAAACGTATCCATTTAGTGCTTCCTTCCTTCTTTCTGTTGCTGCTTCTCCTCTTGAACGACCAATCATAAATCCACTTGGAAAGCTAAAAGAATCATTATTATTATTAAGTTATACATCATCATCTATAATTTATTGTACAGTACAGTATTGTAAAGTACAAAGTATGACACAACTCTGCATAGAAAACCTTGTTACTAATTTTCTACACCTGCACCAATTACATGACAGAATACATTCATGTGAGAATCACATGTAAGGGGCTCCAATGATAAAGGAGACTACAAACCCCTCAGAAGCCCTCTAAGGATCCTTTTCTACTAGAGTGTGATCAGATCCGAAAATCAAAACGAGCCTGTTTTGCCGATCACAACAGCAACCTGATTAAGGGCCTATTCCCACGTGGTTTCCCCGCTTGCGATTCAATTGGGAAATCCTTTTTATCCATCAATAGGCTTGCCGTCCAAATCACATGCCGGCTCAATTAGGAAGGCATGCTGCAGTTTACCACAGCACGCATCTGAATCTCTATAGCTATGCATGGCACAGCTCACAGGCATTCAGACTCACATCACTGCAAGTGCCGGCGTGCATCCTGTAAGACCGATGCTGTCTCAGTGAAAACCGTCCCTAACATGTAAATCACTGTGCTGTTTTCCCACTAGTGCTATTCGTTCATTTTGAATCACAAAACGCCAGCCTGCATGATTTTTGGTGCATGGACCTCTGGGAGTGAACAGCTCATCTCCTTCCACATGAGAAGCCACAGAAGATGACTTGTCTACCTATCAAATAAATGAGGAAAAAGAAGGCTTTCTGTTATGAAAGCTTTCTGTTCTCAACACGGTATTCCTGTCTGAGGGCTTGGAGTACAGATTAGTGGATAAGACACTTTTATGTATTTCAATTAATACATCAAGATAACATTTTTGAGTGAGAGGAAAAATGCTTTTAGCTTGAAATGTTTTCTACAATTTCTTGATGATTTGTAGTTTGTACAGTGCAGGTTGTATGATACTTTCCCCCTTTCTTTTTTGCAGATTACTAATGTATTATAAGAAAAAAGGATAGAGCCCAAAAGTTCGGGTGAGAAGGGTCAGGTTGTGGGGAGTACTGGGCTCTATCTATACCTTGTCATGTTTATGATACTGGATGTATAGCCTTGATTTTTCTGATTTGTTTAGAGGGCAGACACCAATATGTAGTTCCCAAAATATTTGTATTCCCTAAGGCCGGTTTCACACTGCAGATTAGTAGTAGCAGTGCAGAAGCGTGTTTGCGACGAGTAAAACTTGTGGTGGGTACTTTAACCCTCCTGGCGGTAACCCCGACCTACACTCGGGGTAGCCGCCGCAGAGGATTTCTTTGCCCCGGGAGGGATTTTTTGGATAAAACTTTTGTAAAGCTTTTAGCTAGCACTTCGCTAGCTCCAGGCTTCGCTATGGGGAGGATCGGGATTGAGCATGATGTCAGACGTCATGTCTGATCGTCGCCCAATAGCGACGACTGAAGCTCATTGGGGAGGCTGCGACTCTCGCGGGATC
The DNA here is from genome assembly GCF_040937935.1 of Hyperolius riggenbachi. NCBI lineage: Eukaryota > Metazoa > Chordata > Amphibia > Anura > Hyperoliidae > Hyperolius > Hyperolius riggenbachi. The sequence continues at coordinate 352,671,129 of NC_090647.1, read as the reverse complement.
GCGGTTAGGTAACATATAGTGGCGGCGATCAGGGGAGATCAGAAGGGTGCGGGGGACTTGGGGCACAATGCTGGCTAGCCTAGTGCTAGCTACAAGCTTTACAAAAAGTTTAATTCAAAAAATTCCTCCCGTGGACGCAGCCTCAGAAACTGCGTACTGCCAGGGAGGTTAAAAAACATGCATCACCATAGACTTACATGACTCCGCCGAACGTCGCCACAGAGCTGCACGGTAACGTAAGTATGCCCTCCTGTTGGGGATGGGCCGAAAAGTCACTTCCGTCACATTGTGCCGCCCCGCGTCGGTGTGAAAGGCCCCATAGACTAACATTGCCCTAGCGGCGGGCTACGGTAGAAATGCTGCACTGCTCCAGTGTGAAAGGGCCCTAAGGGGTTAATGGTGATGGGTCATATGACCACTGGAGATGCTCTACGTGTGGGTGGATCTAATAAAAAGTATATTGTATATACAGTAAGTGTGGCTGTCTTCATTTGTATTTATACACCCCCTTTATCTCATAACTTGTTGTGTATCTAATGCAATCAATATGAGACAAAAGTTACTAAACCCTATTGAAGGGCCTCCTTGTTTCCAGATTGTACACCTCCTTTTCCAGATTGTACAACTGAGTGAGTGGAGGTGGGGAACCACTGCAGGAACAGCACCACTAGTCTGACATGACACAGATCAGAAGAGGGATCTTCCGTCACAAAGTACAGTATATTGCAATTGTGAAGTGTTAATGGGGGACATACTTCTATGAAAAAAATATTACTAGTGTTGAACAGTGTAAGCTCACATATAAGTGAATATTTACAATTGAAGCCTGCTCCCCAAAACCCTCCTGTTATCCTTCAGCTAGATGGACCCCATCAGGGTCATCAAACCCCTCTTGATCCCTGCCTTATGTCAGTGGAAGATTCCCAGTGTCCATGTTCCCAGTGTCCATGTCATAACACCGACAGCAAACATCCTACCGCAACAGAACAGTGCCAATAAATCAGACCACATACTATGGTCATGTTCTTACTGCTTCTGTGATTATCTTTCAAAAGTTGAATTATCACAAGACATACCATTGCTTAATGAGTCACTGCAATGCATGACATTAGTTCTCACACTGCTGATTTGTTCACATCTTTGCAACAATGGAATCTCCATGTACACCAAGAGTGGGTCGGGCAAAAGTGTCCAAGTAGATCAAGAATGGGTCTGGAAAAAAAAGTGTCCATGTATTTTCATCTATCTATCATCTTCAATGTATCTAAACATTTTCCATCAGTTCATGGAGGAGATATGTCGGCTTTTAGGTTCCAAGGCTTGGAGAGAATTGTTCGACAGTTGAAAGGGGGAGACATACAGTATACAGGAGGCTTCTTAAATGTGAGGCCTTCTGGATAAGGCAGTTGGGCACACGGGTGCCGTCTGGTCTCAATGCCCGATGGGACTTGAATCTATTCTATGACACTTAATAAGCAAGGATTTCTTGGTGCTTTCTATGATTATTATTGGTTATGCAGCCTAGTTTATCCAAATAGCTTATGTTTGTTTAGACGTTGAGAGTCTGGGAGGTTTGTTTTTGTACTTTTGTACCTATTTGAAGTTTTTAGTGTGTAAAACTATTGCATATTTTTGCATTTGTTGTAAAAAAAAAAAAATTTCTTTCATGCTACTTCCCCTTTAAGATAGGTAACACCTTCTTGGGCGGGTATTTTCAGCTATATAACCTGCTGTGTTTCACCTGTTTGCTAGCTATGACTAAGGAGCCATGTTTCTGCTCCGATACACGTGAGCCATTTTACTGTGCTGTCCATCAATGAAGCAATAAAGATTGGACTTTTACTTCACCGCCGGTGTAGCAGGATTCCTTCTTTGGAATTGGATCTCCATTCTGCATCTAAACATTCAATATTCTAGCTGGAAACTTGCCTGGGAAGTTGTGATGATGGAAAAAGAAGCCTCAGCTTGTTATGCAGCTCTTGGAATTCCTCAAAGGACCGCTGGACATAAGTGGTTTCATGTGGGCTTTCTCTAGCCACCTTAACCACATAGACCTGGAAGAATAAAAAAAAATGTATTCCACATACTTTAGTTTGAGATGATGTGGTGAAGCATGCAAGGTATCTAAATGGAAGACTAATATAAAAAGTGTCCACTACAAAGTCCTAGTGGTTCTGGGTCACCATGAGCTTACCATGTTTACCAAGTGCTATGTTCAAATTTACTGGTAAATTGTATGTGTTTTCTAGTATTTGTGTTTGAATTTAGAACATTATTCCAAATTCACCCAAGCACCAGACTTCAGATCCAATCAGCACTGAACTTGTGCACAGAGTCAAGTGGAGGTTCACGTTCCACGTGACTCTTATACTTCTTCCTTTGGCTTTGGAAGAAGGAAGTATCAGAGTCGCATGCAAAGCAATTTGAAGTGTAAGTAAGATGACTCCCCCCTAACCCTGTCTGCAGGTTCCGTGCTGAGATGTGATGCTCAGGAGGATTGAGGTTACAAATTTGACCACCAACAATAGTGCTTTCTTACAGATTACTGAGATTACCTTTGGTTGCAATGGACTGTAGTAAGTTTACACCACGCTGCAGTTGTGGTGCATCATTTACTGAGTGACATGAAAGCTGAGAATTGTGTCTCCATCTATTAAAATTATAAGCTAGACACCACGTGGATATTTACTTACATATCCTTTATTGGGATTGTAGATCTTCTTATATCTGGCCAGGAAGATATCACAGATCCTCCCATCACTCTTCATTGTATGGGTTTTTGGAGCAAAGGACAATGTCAACCGCTCGTCTGAACCACTAAACTTCATTTGTGCTAAGTTGTGGATAAAAAAATTCAGCTTTGTGGCCACTGATCCAAGACTGGATTCTATGAGACTGGTGAAAGAAAACAAGGAGAAATGTGTTATTAACATACATAATCTAAAACAGTCCAATATTCACCCAGAGTACTTTCTAAAAGCTGAAGTGGGCGCTGTTTCCCGAAGAAAGACCCCTTGGCTGTGGTTTGAAAGAAAGGATTGCACATACAGTAAAGGAATGTCCTGTCACACATAAACCCCCCCCCCCCCCAATCCACCCACTTACAACACTTGCTCACAGCATTCAAATGTACTATAGCACTGCAGATAATATCACCCGAGCTGTGTATATGCCGAGCTTGTAAACCAAGCAGACCAGTGTACAAAAAAAGTCACAGAAACAAGACCCATGTCATTCAGAGAAACAAGCATCACAAACTAAATGCAGAGGCCATCAAAAACAAGCCCCATATAGCCCCGTTTACACTTAATCAGTTAGTGTGTGTTAGTACGCGTTGGTACGCGTTTTCTCAATAGCAGTGCATTGGGAAGAAGATTTCAGTTAAAACGTGTTAAGTGTAAAAGAGGCCACAGGAAAACATGGGCATTACTTTGAAAATCAGTTTTCTTTCAGTTATAACTGAGAGCAACTGATTAAAGGGGCACAATGTCGAAAAATTGTAACATTTAAAATATGTGCAAACATATACAAATAAGAAGTACATTTTTTTCCAGAGTTAAATGAGCCAGAGATTACTTTTCTCCTATGTTGCTGTCACTTACAGTAGTTAGTAGAAATCTGACAGAAGCGACAGGTTTTGGACTAGTCCATGTCTTCATAGAGGATTCTCAGGGATTTATTTATTTTCAAAAGCACTTAGTGAATGGCAGTTGCTCTGTCCAACTGCCAAGAAACTGTGTAGCAAGCAGGGAAGCTGGCAAGCATCATTGTTTAAATACTTTTAAGGGAATAACTTTATAAAGAATAAAAGCCTTGCTGAGAATCCCCTATGAAGAGATGGACTAGTCCAAAACCTGTCATGTAACATGTAACCATGCTCGGTTTATTAACAGACTGCATGTTTCTGTATTCTGCAGAAATGTAGGCTGAACATATACACACACTCTCCACATGAGGACTGTAATGCACCTATACTCTGTCCACTAGCATGATCTATATGTACTCACCCTGTGTCCACATGCGCCCTGTACATGTACACACAATCTGTCCACATCTGTGCACTATATCTAATCCTGCTCTACCACAAGTGCACTGTACACATACCTACACTCTGCCCACAAGTGCCCTGTACATGTACACACAATCTGTCCACATCTGTGCACTATATCTAATCCTGCTCTACCACAAGTGCACTGTACACATACCTACACTCTGCCCAAAAGTGCCCTGTACATGTACACACAATCTGTCCACATCTGTGCACTATATCTAATCCTGCTCTACCACAAGTGCACTGTACACATACCTACACTCTGCCCACAAGTGCCCTGTACATGTACACACAATCTGTCCACATCTGTGCACTATATCTAATCCTGCTCTACCACAAGTGCACTGTACACATACCTACACTCTGCCCACAAGTGCCCTGTACATGTACACACAATCTGTCCACATCCGTGCACTATATCTAATCCTGCTCTACCACAAGTGCACTGTACACATACCTACACTCTGCCCACAAGTGCCCTGTACATGTACACACAATCTGTCCACATCTGTGCACTATATCTAATCATGCTCTACCACAAGTATTATACGCATACCCATGCTGTACACATACCCACGCAATATACACTGTACTATTGCCTTCTATACCTTTGCACTATAAACATATGTGGTGTTCACTTATACACACATCTTAGAACAAGTACCTACATAATGTACACCCACACATTTTACACTTACCGACATGTTTTCCGATCCTCTGCCAATGAGCACCAATTTGCTAGTTTAAGATAAAAGACTACAAGTAACATGATCATACATGTGCTTGATAATTCTCGCTCAAGTGGTACCGAATTAGAGCTCTGATAAACCCTTCCACATATATTTATTTTTTATGGTGGGGGGGGGGGGGGGGGAGAGTTGTAAAAGTGAATAAGAGACTGTTCGGAGACTAGCTAAATGTCTGATGTAGAGAAGTTCCCTTTGGAAAAATCAACATCAATAGATACAAAGCAACAAATTACCGGGTGAAATAGGTGGTGGCATCAGCCTCAGAGTCTTGTGGCCGCAGAGCATCATACACATACTTCAAATCCTGCAGGTCGGACAGCTCAGGTATACCACAGGATAACATCTAAAAGCATACAGATAAAGCATTCAGGCTTTTATTCAGTGACCATAGGATGTCTGAGTGGTGTCTAATGTGAAACTTAGATAAAACTAAACTTGCACCTTCTCCCTCCATTCCACTCTCTAAAGCTCCACACAGTCGCTTGACCATCATTGCCCGAAAAGAACGAGGGACGAAGGGTCAGTCAGGATGTGTTTAAAAAAAGGGTACTAGCAATGGTAAGAAACACAGCAAATATGTCCATGTAGACTGATCCGTCCTGGCACATTGGTTTGGACGATAATCGGTGGTTAGTCGGTCATGCTAACAAATGATCGCTCCATTCAACCAACTGACGTGTGGCTAGTTATGCACTTCAGTTTACGGCTTCTGCTAACGATCCAATCAGTAGACCTCGCCTAGACTACTGCAACATCCACCTCTCAGGTCTTCTCTCACCAGTACAATGAGAGTCAAATGCTGCTGCTTATACGCCCTTCTCCTTTCTTGCTGTCTCTTCCCTGCCAATCTATCCACCGCCTTCCAGTCTATCTGAGCATAAAACTGAAACTACTATGCTTTGCCTTAAAGGGAACCTGGAGTAAGAGGGATATGGAGGCTGATATATTTAATTTTAAACAATACCAGTTGTCTGGCAGTCCTACTGATCCTCTTAGCCATACATACTGAACAAGATCAGATTTTTGGCCCAGTTCACACTGCACGCGTTCTGGGAACGCGTGCAGAAGGCAGACACGCACAACCTCAGACAGTGCATAGACTGCACTGTCTGATCTTCACACTGCATGCGTCCTGGACCAGTGCGGTCTGGGAACGCATGCTGCACACATTTTTTGCAGAAACGTGCGGCTGACCCATTCACTACAGTGAATGGGATCAGCCACGCAACGCATACAAACGCGGATGGCGTACGTTCGTATGCGTTGCGTCCCGAACACGCGTACATAGGCCTATGCAGGTCAGACTATTTTTTCACACATATGTGATGGGACAATAAAAGTTTACGTGTATTGCTCCGATAAGTCTGTGTGCGGACTCCTTCATGATAACTGTGCATGCTTGTTTCAGGTATGTGATTCAAATACTATTGATGCCAGAAAGATCATCAGGATGTCAGATAACTGGTATTGTTTAAAAGGAAGAAAAAAAATGTCCGACTCCACATCCCTTACAGGTTCATGAATTGTACTCTTCCTGTATTTCTGGTCTCATACACAAATACAGTAGAATCTCGTTATAGTAAACTCTGGTATAGTAAATCTCTGGATATAGTAAACTCAGTCCTCAGGTCCCAGAAAATGCATCTGTATAAATATACAGTGTATGACCAATTCTGATATAGTAAACTACTTTTCTTGGTCACTTGGAGTTTACTTTGAAGGGACTCTACAGTACAGCAAAATTGCCCCCTACGCTCCTCTGATAGCATTCTGATATCTTCCTCTCTTATAATTACTATTCATACATGGCTACAATACTTTCCTTTTTGGCTTCTCCCATTTAGAACAATTCTCCTCTACTTTTTGAAAAACTTTCTTTCCCTGCTTAACATGTTTAAATGGTCCTTGAAAACCTGTGACATTTACCTCTGTTATTACGCCAGGAGGGAAATAGCACTCCAAAGGAAGGCTGCTACTCCCCCATCTCTAAATGCGTGGAAGGATGCTGTAAACCAAGTGCTGCCCATGTATAGAATTACACATACTAGTAGGGGATGCACACAAAAATTTGACAAAATATGGGATGCCTGGATCTCTGAACATGATACCAATGGGTCGATAAGACAATAAAAAAATAAAGTGGGAGGCCAGGGGGCGCAGACCTTTACTACCATCTTCTTCTACCTTCTCTCTTTTCTTCTTCCTTTTGCCCATCAGATGCGTGATAGAATCTACATGCATGGCAAGCTACACCTACACAGTATGGTGAAAAAACCCTCTGTTTTTGAATAAGCTTGTTTGAAAACTGTGTTACCTCCCTGGCGTTATGATTATGTCCAGATTTTTTCACACGCTTTTAGACCCTAAAAATCATACCGCTAGATAGATCTGCGGCAGCCCTGCATATTACACACCTGTCATGGATCCAGCTCAGGGTTACCGCTCTGAGCTGTGGATTTCCGTCCAATGTAACTAGAAGTGAAAGCTCTAATCTAACGGCTTCTATGATTGGTGTTTGTGTGATATTTCTTAACAGCTCTGCCGTTTATTGCCATGTAAACTGGGTGGCACCAGTTGTTGAATGTTAACTTTGTTGTTTTATGTTTACTCTTTTCTTTATAAAGACAATAACATTGATCAGTTAAAATCTGTGATGCCAAAACTTCCCACTCTAACCATTTATTAAGAAATGCCTTCTTCTGACAATAATATCACTCACACCTACCTTTATTGTACAATTCTGCATAATGTGTTGGAGTTGTATAAACAAGGGAAATTGATAACTACACTTCTTATCTGGTTCTTCCCTCCAGTTTATTAAATTCAGTTATTACATGATCACTTTCCTAAGCCTTAAGCACAGCTTAACATTAACATAACACCAACCTTTAAAATAAGCCAACCTCTATCTAGCCTAACATAAAGCATCCTATCACACTAACCTTACTGTCAGCACCCTAAGATGACTAAAAAAATCAAATCTATCTAAAAAAGTAATCATGCTTAAAAGACTGCTGCCAAAAAAGGACTTAAATCTGGAACTACCGTACTAACACAGCTAACAGACCTCCAAGTATTACAGTGACATTCCAAACATAACTAAATTACCTGCTACACCGTTCATTATTATTATTTCTCCTTCTGAGATCTTGTAATATTTTAAGCATATGCCTACCAATTCTTAAGCTTATACACAACCAGGATCTGAACAGAGTCCTCTAGCATCAAGGGAAAGTTAACAAACTGCACCTCTACCTTGACAAATAATATATATAGCACTGCTAGGATGCTCTTTTTGTTGTTATACCCGAGGTGGGTGCCGCTTCTAGTTTCAGCCCTGCACACAACTTATAGTAATGAGTTGGAGACATCAGTTGTGTGCCTTATGAAGCAAACTCCCTCAGCCCTCTAAAACCTGCTATAATCCCAGTTTTATAATTCTTATTAACTGACTTATCTTACCAGTCCCAGCAGGTTGAGGAACAAGTGTGTATGCTTGCGAATGAGATTGTAGGCTTGGCAGCACAAATCTACAAAATCGTGGAAGCGGCTTGAAGTCTTGTCACCTCCGTTGATGACATATGCCATGTCTGATGTGAACACAAATGGGGCACGATCTCTGCAGTTATTCAAAAATAAACAGGAATTAAACCAACTTGCAAGTTTTGTTAGTATTATTGTTATTTCACACATCATATGTTATGCAGGGTAATAGAACCTTTAATAATTTTAGCATTTTTTTGTCTGCATGAGACCCAAATTAACCCATTCGCGTTCCGTCGTTTTCACGAGAGAAATGTTCACCTCCCATTGATTAGCCTATAACTTTATCACTAATCACAATGAACTGATCTATATCTTGTTTTTTCCGCCACCAATTAGGCTTTCCTTGGGGGGTACATTTTGCTAAGAGCCACTTTACTGTAAATGCATTTTAACAGGAAGAATAAGAAAAAACGGAAAAAAATCATTATTTCTCAGTTTTCAGCCATTATAGTTTTAAAATAATACATGCCTCCATAATTAAAACTCACGTATTGTATTTGCCCATATGTCCCGGTTATTACACCGTTAAAATTATGTCCCTATCACAATGTATGGCGACAATATTTTATTTGGAAATAAAGGTGCATTTTTTCCGTTTTGCATCTATCACTATTTACAAGTTTAAAATAAAAAAAATATAGAAATATTTCATCTTTACATTGATATTTAAAAAGTTTAGACCCTTAGGTAAATATTTACATGTTTTTTTTTTTATTGTAATTTTTTTTTGTTTTTTTTTTTAAACATTTTATTTGGGTATTTTTGGGAGGGTGGGATGTAAACTATAGTTTTTTAATGTAATTGTGTGTTGATTTTAATTTTTTTTTTACTTTTTGTTGTAGTTTTACTTTTTGGCCACAAGATGGCGGCCATGAGTTTGTTTACATGACATCACTCTAAGCGTAACACACGCTTAGAGTGACGCATCGGGGAGGGAACGGCCATAAAAAGCGAAGCTTCCGAGAGAAGCTGTCGCTTTTTCAGCGGGGGAGAGGAATCAGTGATCGGGCACCATAGCCCGATACATTGATTCCGTGGCTACCGAATCCGCGGGTGGGAGTGCGCGTGATCGGCCGCGGGAGCGCGCGGTAGTGCGCATGGTTCCTGGACGTAGTTTCTACGTCCAGGAACCAAAATAGGTTAATAACATTTCTCTGATGAGTTTTTTCACCTCCTCCATATAATAAGCATTTCAGCACCCAGCGGGTGAAAACAATTTATGATAAATTGTCCATAAATTAACTTTCAAGCAGGGCCCTGAAGTGAAATAAGAAGTAGATCTCTCCCATACTAACCGTTTTATGTTTCCAAACATCTGGGCATGTCCTAGGAATCGTCCAAAGTCTATATGAAACATGTGGCCACTAGTCTTCAGCATGATGTTATCGTTGTGCCGATCACAGATCCCCAGCACATAGGTGGCTACACAGCATCCTGCACAGGAGTAAATGAAGTTCTCCACTGCCTGAGGGAGGAGATATTATGGATACAAGTCAATATGGGCTCATAACTACACAAGAAGCTGACAAAGAACACTTAGGTCAAACTCAACCTGATAAATGTCAAACTGACAATTTTATATCTTGAAAAAAAATAAACTTAAATAAACCTGCATTTGCAATAGTCACTTTCTGTATTCCGAAACTGATGTGACAGTAAAGATGGTTTCTTAAAGAGACTCTTTAACACAATTTTCAGCCTTATTTCTTCTATCCTATAAGTTCCTATACCTGTTCTAATGTGGTCTGGATTACTGCAGCCTTTTCTAGTTGCACTGTCTCTGTAATATATATCATCTTCTTTTCTTTGTCAAGCTTTGTCGACCCAGAGAGAAATAGGCTGCCTCTGTTGTAATGAATACAAGTTATGCATGCCCCCTGCAGGCTCTGTGTGCTTTGTTTACTCCTCACAGACTGCTCTCAGTTTCAGCTTGTCTTTGTGAGGCTGAGGTGGCTGCCTGTCACATGCTGAGAAACTGTGAGAATCCCAGACCGGAGTGCAGATTCACTATGTAATAAAAACATGTAGTATACTGTAACATGAATACATATATATATATACACACATATATATATATATATATATACATACACAGTGGGTTGCAAAAGTATTCGGCCCCCCTTGAAGTTTTCCACATTTTGTCATATTACTGCCACAAACATGCATCAATTTTATTGGAATTACACATGAAAGACCAACACAAAATGGTGTACACATGGGAAGTGGAACGAAACATACATGATTCCAAACATTTTTTACAAATAAATAACTGCAAAGTGATGTGTGCATAATTATTCAGCCCACTTTGATCTGAGTGCAGTCAGTTGCCTATAGACATTGCCTGATGAGTGCTAATGACTAAATAGAGTGCACCTGTGTGTAATCTAATGTCAGTACAAATACAGCTGCTCTGTGAGGGCCTCAAAGGTTGTCTAAGAGAATATTGGGAGCAGCAACACCGTGAAGTCCAAAGAACACACAAGACAGGTCCAAGACAGGTCAGGGATCAAGTTATTGAGAAATTTAAAGCAGGCTTAGTCTACAAAAAGATTTCCAAAGCCTTGAACATCCCAAGGAGCACTGTTCAAGCGATCATTCAGAAATGGAAGGAGTATGGCACAACTGTAAACCTACCAAGACAAGGCCGTCCACCTAAACTCACAGGCCGAAAAAGGAGAGCGCTGATCAGAAATGCAGTCAAGAGGCCCATGGTGACTCTGGACGAGCTGCAGAGATCTACAGCTCAGGTGGGAGACTCTGTCCATAGGACAACTATTAGTCATGTACTGTACAAAGTTGGCCTTTATGGAAGAGTGGCAAGAAGAAAGGCATTGTTAACAGAAAGCATAAGAAGTCCCGTTTGCAATTTGCCACAAGCCATGTGGGGGACACAGCAACCATGTGGAAGAAGGTGCTCTGGTCAGATGAGACCAAAATGGAACTTTTTGGCCAAAATGCAAAACGCTATGTGTGGCAGAAAACTAACACTGCACATCACTCTGAACACACCATCCCCACTGTCAAATATGGTGGTGGCAGCATCATGCTTGGGGGGTGCATCTCTTCAGCAGGGACAGGGAAGCTGGTCAGAGTTGATGGGAAGATGGATGGAGCCAAATACAGGGCAAACTTGGAGGAAAACCTCTTGGAGACTGCAAAAGACTTGAGACTGGGACGGAGGTTCATCTTTCAGCAAGACAATGACCCTAAACATAAAGCCAGGGCAACAATGGAATGGTTTAAAACAAAACATATCTATATGGACTCGGAACTTCCTCTCTGCTGTGAAAGATATAGCATAATAATCTTTTTACAGAAAAGCATTTCTTAGTTACAGCTGATACAAATCCTGCAATAAATCTGCAGTGTGTCTACATCCTGCTTTCTTGGGAGCAGACATATTGTTAACATCCTGTGCTTTTAAATTAGCTGCTCTGCTGTGGCAGTCAGGTGACACAGGGGAGAGATCAAATTACAGTGGTGATTAGTTGCAGATGAGGGGGGACGCATGGCTGGGTGGGTGCTTTGCTGGGCGCTATGCATGGATGGAGGGGGGGGGGGGCTGTGCATGGCTGGGGGGATCTGCTGGACACTTAGCATGGCTGGGGGGGAAATTTGCTGGGTGCAGAGCATTGGGAGGAAATTTGATGGGCGCTTTGCATCGCGGGGGGGGGGGGGGGGTAATTTGCAGGGCGCTTTGCATGGCTGTGGGGGAATTTGCTGGGTGCTTTGCATGAAAGGGGGGGGGGGCTTTACTGGGCACTTTGCATGGCTGGGGTAGTTTTGCTGAGCGCTTTGCATGACTGGGGGATATGCTGAGCGATTTGCATTGCTGGGGGGCTTTGCTGGGCACTTTGCATGGCTGGGGTAGTTTTGCTGAGCGCTTTGCATGCCTGGGGGGGGGGCTTTTCTGGGTGCTTTGCATGGCTGGGGGATTTGCTGCGCGCTTTGCATGGCTAGAGGGGGGGGGGGGCAGCCTGCGCTATGTGCAGACCTCAGATCAGAGCGGCGGAGAGAAGCAGAGCAGCCCGCACACTACCCGCCCTGACCCATACACTTCACATGCGGAAGTGAGTAATGACGTCATTTCAGCATGGAAGTGTATGCGTCTTGCGGGTGCGTGTGCTGCTCTGCCTCTCTTTGCCTCTCCGGTCCGGGTCGTCCTGATGTGAGGTCTGACTAGCGGCAGAGGGGGAGGAGAGGTGAGCGGCACTTCGGGACTTGGCCGGCCACACTTAGCCAGAACGCTTTCTGGCCGGCCAAATTCCGCAGGGAAAGTTTATTTTGAACATAGGCCGCATCAGCCAGCCACTTCTACATTTGACCGTCCAGAACCCGAAGTGGCCAGACTTCGGGTTCTGGCCGTAACATATACACACACATATATACATACAGACACATTAGTGTATCTGTGTGTATATATACACACACACACACACACACACACACACACACACACACATATATATAAACACACACACACACACACACACACACACACACACACACACACACACACACACACACACACACACACACACACACACACACACACACACACACACACACACACACACACACAAACATCACTTCCAGATTAGTGGCCATGTTATTTGTTTGTAAACACTGACTAACACTGGTGATTAAAAGCGGGGAGCGCCGGAAACGGCAAAGAGGGATCCAGGAGATCCCAGTGACTCGATTGGTATGTTTTTTATTGTACAAACCGGACAGTACAGGTTCTCTTTAACCACTTGAGGATCACAGTGCTAAACCCCCCTAAAGACCAGGCTAATTTTTACTAAAATGGCCACTGCAGCTTTAAGGCCAAGCTGCAGGGCCGGACAACACAGCACAGGAGTGATCCCCCCTTTTCTCCCCACCAACAGAGCTCTCTGTTGGTGGGGTCTGATCACACCCCCGTGTTTATTTTTTTTTTATAAATATTTATGTTGGTGATTTTTGTTTTGTTTTTTACTATCCCTGCTTTTTTTTTATTGTTTTGTAAATCTCTCCCTCCTCCCCCCCCAGCCGGCCAATCCTGCGATCGGCTGTCATAGGCTTCTGCCTATGAGAGCCGATCGCTCTCTTGTCCCCCATGGGGACAGCCGTGTCACACGGCTGTCCCCAGTGCAGCGCTGCTGCTGATCGCAGCGCTGCACAGAGTAAATAGACGGTGTTCACGCCGTCTAACAGTCTCCCGAGCGGCAATAGCCACTCGGAGACTGAAGAGGGGGCGGAGCTCCATCCCCCGAGAAGGAGATGTGTGCACACCCTGTGCACGATCTCCATCAGTAGCCGGCTCCAGGACTTGACGTCAATTGGCGTTAGGCGGTCCTGGGGCTGCCGCCGCGTCCACGCCCATTGGCGTGGAGCGGTCTTTAGGTAGTTAAGGAGATGCATGGTCTGTTATGTAACAATTTTATGCTTCCTCTTTTAGCTTTGACAGACTCCACAGTCTATGGTTGTGTCCGATATGGTTGTGTGCTACCTAATCTCTCTCTGCTGGTATCAAGTAAAGCTTTCTAATTAAATCAGACAGTTTTGGCAACACAGATTTGCGCGCCTGCACTTGCCTAAACCAGCATCGGCTTTTCAGTGATTTTTTAGGAGCCCAGCACTGAAGCTATAATAACTCTGCACTGGGGGCCTGAAAAGATGACTGTAGAGGGATGGTGAAAATGACAAAACGTATAAGTTAGGGTTAGGTACGCAACACAAAAATTACAATTAGCCATTTATTTGAAAGGTTGTGTTAGGGGGGGAATAAAGAGGTATTTTATTTGTTAAGCTTCTGGTGAATTGTCAGGAAAGATGTTTATGCTAAGGGTATACAGGTTAAGATTAAATATAAGGAAGGTGATATGCTGGAAGCGTGGTTAGGGGTCCTGAAGGGAGGTCATCATAAAAAGGGAGGTTGGGGTTAGCCGAAAGAGGGTCCGACTTGCACTGCAACTTACAGAAAGATGGGCTGACACACTGTAACAACCTACAGAAAGATGAGCTGACCTACACTAACAACCTACAGAAAGATGAGCTGACTTACTGTAACAACCTACAGAAAGATGAGCTGACTTACTGTAACGATTGTGGAATTCTCTCCGTGATCAGCGCACAAGACATGCGCTGACACTGCGGAAATCCTCCACAAGCGTATCATTTGAGGGAACCCAGCAAAAGGTGCAATGCACCTGTAGAGGGAAATTCCTGTCGACAGGTGGAGCTGTGGAGTGCAGAGGAACAGCTCCTCTGCCCTGCCACAGACGCCAGACAGGAATTGTACGAAGGGAAGAAACGCAGGGCAAGATAGCCCTGAAAGAGAGAGAGATCAAAGCGACAGAGGGTATGTGTGTCCACCAATCTAGTCGCCACCCTGCGACGATGAACACACAACCATGAAGATCAGGTGAGAAGGCAATCGCCAGAGATGTGATTATGTATATGTTTATTACCTGCATTGATGACTTGTGTTTGAGTTTGATTCGCGTGGTGCTCCGTTCTGTCCTCCTCCTCTTCCCCCGCACTGGTGACGCAGTGTTATTCTGACTCCTGCGTTCCATGTGCGGGGCTTGGGGAGTGGGTTGCAGCGCTTGCCCGCCCCCTTTCCTGCCGTCTGGAGCGCAGGTGTCTTTGCCTTCCTGCTTCCGGCCGGTGGATGGGGGGGCGTGGTGGTTGCTGGGAGTCCGCGCACTTCCGCCGCTTCGGCGGCGCCTTCAAAAGGCTCCTGCTAACGCAGTTACTCATCTACCACGCCTCCCTTGAGAAAGCTGGCGGTTGGCCAGCGAAACATGTCGGGCTTGCTTGGCGTGGATGTGCTCTGCAGCTACGAGTGATGTCCCCTCTTGTCTTACCGGAGCCTATCACAGTCTACGTATATACAGTAGGCTACTACACCATTGGGATCTACCGCCTTCTAACCAGAGTGACCTTCATACACTGGTGAATCAGCGCATTGTATACAAGTTGGACGGTAGCCATTCTGGCTGGATCCTTTACTTGCTTGACATCATGGAGTCCACCTCCCACACCTTCTTCCATTACACCTGCCAACTTATGGACCACTGAACGGTTCCTACAGGAGGTATTGTGTCCGTTGAGACCTGTTTCCTCATCTGGTTGGTAAGACAAGCTCCAATACATGCTGTACATGCTGTGCCTGCACTGAACACTGCCAGACTGGCTTTTTTGTCTAATATTGCTGCTTGTGCATCGCTAATCTTTGGCTGTTCACTAATACAACTGCTTTTTGGCGTAGACCTGTTGCCTTTGAACTCTATGCTAACAACTATACCAACACGAGGACATTATTGCCACTAAGCCTCCCAGAATTCTGAGGACTTACTGATCAGTTGTTCCATTATCAATCACCTAGCCTCTATTTTGATAGCTTCTGAGGTCATCAGGATCCTTTGCTCAGTGTGTCTGTTGTGCAAGGTGGTTTGGTGTATGTATGTGAGGGTGCCGGTTTGCTCGTAGGGTGGCCACCTAGCTGCTGTGCAGTTTTATTTATGGGTTTTATGTGAGTATTGTTGTACTAATAAAGCATTTTTGATATATTCATAAATTTATTGTTGGCTGTCAGTTTCACTCCCCTCATTTCCTCTATCCTAAAGTTTATTAATACAATCGCCAGAGATGGCGATTGCTAACAGTGACACAAGACCGAATAAGCACAGATGAGGAATGTATGTATGTCCACCAATCTAGCCGCCAACCTGCGACGGTGGACACACAACAGAGGAAACCAAGTGAGAACGCAATCGCAAGAGAAGTGATTGCGAAAGAGAATGAGCACAGGGACAGAATGTATGTATGTGCCCCAATCTAGTCGCCAACCCGCGACGGTGCACACACAACAGCAGAAACGAAGTAGGAACGCAATCGCGAGGGAGGCGATTGCCAGAGGTGACACAAGGCTTAAGCAAGACAGGGCATGAGAGTAGCAAAGGCACAGCAATCATACAATGAGAAGATAAGGTAAATAACAAACGCTAACTAAACGCAAACACTGCACTCATTCGCAACAGCGAACGCGTTTTCTGCGCGGTCTCCGCATGTTAAGCACAACAGAGACAAGCACGCCTAACTAACCACCGACAGACAAACATGAAACAGAGGACGCGAGCGCTTGCTTAACGGTTACCTCACCGAGCCTCCAGCAAGCGTTCGTAGCAGAAGAGACAGGTACCCAAAAACAGGGATAAGTGCGAGATACGATCCACTGCTCTTTCCGCCAGAGCGAGTGCGACCCAAGTAAGGCAACAGAGCTAGCAGGATCCACTGCTCTCTCCGTCAGAGCAAGTGCGATCCAAGTATAGCAAGAGAGTTGCAGACCAGAAGGATCCACAGCCACTACTGCTAGAGGCTAGCTAGCCTGATCCAAGCACGACAGACAGACAGAACAGGCAATACAAATAATACAATCCTGACTGCTCTAGCAAGGATGCCTAGTGCAGTCCCAGGAATTACTCTAAGCTAATCTTCAAACAATAAGCATGGCTGACACTCCAGGAGTGTTTCACAGGACAAACCCTTATGACCAGTGACGTACTGTGGAATCACATGGTTTATATAGAGCAAGCCTACAAAGGATGTGGCTAGGCAATTTGCATGACGAATGTATGCAAATTCCTCAGCAGCAGCAAGCTGCAAAACTGACAAAAGGTCTCTCTTCCAGAGACCTGCAGAATGCAGACCTGAACAGTGGTCAAAAAGCTGCCTGCGCAGCGGATCATTACACTTACACTGTAACTTACAGAAAGATGGTCTGACACACTGTATCAACCTACAGAAAGATGAGCTGACTTACACTAACAACCTACAGAAAGATGAGCTGACGTACACTAACAACCTACAGAAAGATGAGCTGACGTACACTAACAACCTACAGAAAGATGAGCTGACTTGCACTGTAACAACCTACAGAAAGATGAGCTGACTTACACTAACAACCTACAGAAAGATGAGCTGACTTACAGTGTATTAACCTACAGAAATATGAGCTGACTTGCACTGTAACAACCTACAAAAAGATGAGCTGACTTACACTAACAACCTACAGAAAGATGAGCTGACTTACACTGTAACAACCTTCAGTAAGATAGTCTGACTTACACTGTACCAACCTACAGAAAGAGGAGCTGACACACTGTAACAACCTACAGAAAGATGAGCTGACACAGTACCAACCTACAGAAAGATGAGCTGACTTACCATGTACCAACCTGCAGAGAGATGAGATGACTTACCCTGTAACAACCTACAGAAAGATGAGCTGACACACTGTACCAACCTACAGAAAGATGAACTGACTTACACTGTAACAACCTACAGAAAGATGAGCGGACTTACCATGTACCAACCTACAGAGAGATGAGATGACTTACCCTGTAACAACCTACAGAAAGATGAGCTGACACACTGTACCAACCTACAGAAAGATGAGCTGACACACTGTACAAACCTACTGAAACATGAGATGACTTACCCTGTACCAACCTACAGAAAGATAAGTCCAGGGTCAGCACACCTTTTCAAAGTGCAAATTTTTCAATGTATTGCTTCATAAGCACGTGAAATTGACAATTGTTTCGGGGCCACTGCGGGTCCCTTTCCTCAGACAGTGCACTGTCTGAGGAAGGGGACCCGCCGTGGCCCCGAAACAATTGTCAATTTCACGTGCTTATGAAGCAATACATTGAAAAATTTGCACTTTGAAAAGGTGTGCTGACCTGGACTTTTCTACTTTGCTGTTGAATTCTTGATGCTGGGGCTCAGCATCTACAGGCCATAGCACCCGCAGTTTGGGTACGGTGTGCCACCTCTACACCAGAACTATAGAACCTACAGAAAGATGAGCTGACTTACACTGTAACAACCTACAGAAAGATGGGCTGACACACTGTAACAACTTACAGAAAGATGGGCTGACACACTGTAACAACTTACAGAAAGATGGTCTGACTTACACTGTAACAATTTACAGTAAGATGGTCTGACTTAAGGTGGCCACACACCATACAATTTTTTAAATATCTGTTCAATTTAAGAATTGCAATCAATTTTTCTGACAACATTTTTGTAACATTTCAAAAATATGACCAATGTACCACAAACCTATGTTAAATTTTTCCCCCAATTATGATAAAAATGATTGGAAACTCTAACAAAATTGCTAGGGTGTGTATATTAATAAATTGACAATCCAACACACACCATACAATCTTTAGAAAGATTGAGGAAAAATATCTGGCAGTCCGGATCGATTAAAATCGAAGAAAACGGGAAATCCGATCGGATTTTTCAGTCGAATGAAAAAAAAGCTTTCGATTTTTTCGGGAGATACGAACGTTTTTATCGAATTACTGTAAAATTGGATCATTATATTGTATCGTGTGTGGCCACCTTTACACTGTACCAACCTACAGAAAGATGAGCTGACACACTGGCCTCATTCACACTTCGTGCGCTTCTGTCCGCTTTTTTTCAATAATGTTAACAGATACATGTTGCTGAAAAAGAGCTCACAGAAGTGGACAGAAGCGCATTGGTGTGAATGAGCCTTTACACTTTAACAATTTACAGTAAGATGGTCTGACTTAGGCCTCTTGCACACTGCATACATTTCCGATTCCGCTTTTTAATCTGTTTTTACATCCGATTCCGATTTTTAATCTTTACTGCATGCTGCGTTTTTTGATCCGTTTTTCTGTTGAATGTATTCAGGGAAAATCGGAATTGAAAATCGGAAACGGAATCGGAAACGGAAAACTGATTTACAGTGTGCAGGGAGCCTTATACTGTAACAATTTACAGAAAGATGGGCTGACTTATACTGTAGCCGTTAATAGAAAGATGGGCTGACTTATACTGTAGCCATTAACAGAAAGATGGGCTGACTTACACTGTAACAATTTACAGTAAGATGGTCTGACTTACACTGTACCAACCTACAGAAAGATGAGCTGACACACTGGCCTCATTCACACTTCGTGCGCTTCTGTCCGCTTTTTTTCAATAATGTTAACAGATACATGTTGCTGAAAAAGAGCTCACAGAAGTGGACAGAAGCGCATTGGTGTGAATGAGCCTTTACACTTTAACAATTTACAGTAAGATGGTCTGACTTATACTGTAGCAATTAACAGAAAGATGGGCTGACTTTCACTGTAACAATTTACAGTAAGATGGTCTGACTTATACTGTAGCAATTAACAGAAAGATGGGCTGACTTTCACTGTAACAATTTACAGTAAGATGGTCTGACTTACACTGTACCAACCTACAGAAAGATGAGCAGACACACTGGCCTCATTCACACTTCGTGCGCTTCTGTCCGGTTTTTTTCAGCACAAATAATGTTAACAGATACATGTTGCTGAAAAAGAGCGCACAGAAGTGGACAGAAGCACATTGGTGTGAATGAGCCTTCACACTTTAACAATTTACAGTAAGATGGTCTGACTTATACTGTAGCAATTAACAGAAAGATGGGCTGACTTTCACTGTAACAATTTACAGAAAGATGGGCTGACTTGTACTGTAGCTATTAACAGAAAGATGGGCTGACTTACACTGTAACAACTTAGGGCTCGTTTCCACTAGTGCGGTGCGAATCACCGGGATTCCACCGCTGACGAAATCGAATGCGGATGCGATTCCGCGTGCGTTTTTTGCCGCGATTTCGCATGCGATTTCGCATAGGCAGGGTATATGCGAATTTAACCATGTCACTGCCTGGTTCAATTTACATTAGTTTTCATGCGAATTCGCACGCGAAATCGCGGCAAAAAACACATGCGCGTTTTCCTTATTAAATACATAGCCTGCGAATCGCCTGCATTCCTCACGCAGGCGAATTCTGCAGGCTCTACCGTGCAGAAAAATCCTGCACAGAAAAACGCAGGAAAAAACTGACAAGTAGAAACAGGGCCATCCACTTGTATTGGTTATGCGAATCCGCATGCAGAGAACGCATGCGGATTCGCTCTAGTGGAAACGGGCCCTTACAGAAAGATGGGCTGACTTATACTGTAGCCATTAACAGAAAGATGGGCTGACTTACACTGTAACAACTTACAGAAAGATGAGCTGACTTTCACCCCAAGTGTAAAAGTATGTGAAGGAAAATACACAGCAATCAATAATGTAGCTTCTATTCTGCATTAATCATAATAGACCCTTTCTCCTTCCATGTATCTGTCACTGCAGTGAGATGTACTGTAGGTGATATGTTACCTTTTCATACTCATCCTCTGTGGGGTTATGTTTCTGTAACCAGTCAGCCAGAGGTCTATCTTTAAAAGAACCAGTCACTCCATGCTCCACCTGGATCTTCCTCAGAGTTTCTGCAGAGGGAATCATCTCCACCATACCTGGAAGAAGAGTACACGAAAACCTTGGATTAAGAGTACCTTGGTTGGAGAGCACTTTGCAATACAAGCAAATATTTTTATGAAATTGTGATTTACTTAGTGTGATCTATAAGCAACGTCTTGATATACAAGCAAAAAATGTTTACGTGTGTCACATCATCACAACTGAGCCAATGGTTTTTCTCCCTTTGATGTTGCAAGATTGTACTTCATCTGAAGTGTAGGGACTGTAGAGCGTCACATTTTCATGAAATCCTCAAAAGTAATCAACAGTAACTGTCATTGCATAAGCTGCTCGTTAAAGCCACCCAAAAAGTAAGGTTGGGGAGAGCCACCAGCCAGCAAGGATTCCGTTAGTTATAGTGAAAGTTTTGTTTACATTTTTATTTTGTACAGCACAGTACTTTGCATTAAATATTTTTCTATAACTCTTTTTGTATTGTGGAAGGAATCACCTGAGTTTCCATCAATTCTTATGGGGAAATTTGCTTTGACATAAGAATGCTTTGGATTACAAGCATGTTTCCATAACAAATTATGCTTGCAAACCAAGGTTCCACTGTATAAGCCATCTGTAGCAACAATGGGATAAATAACTTGGATATAGTTAATAGCAGCTGCACAGTTGTATAGTGATTGTGGATCTCTGTTTGGATCTAGATCTGAAGTGTTCTGGATGGAAAGGGTGACCAAATATACAATCCTTTAAGGCCAAGGACTAGGAAAAGCTTGGATGTACTTGGCTAGGACTCATAACAGGCAATTACCAAAACACCTCAGAAAAAGACGTTCATGCTGAAAGCAAAACTACAGATGATGCCAAGGCTATCCAAAAATTGTCTATGTGAAAATCTAGTGTGAGTATATGTACCTCCGCCCCTGACATCACTGCCCCCCACTTCAGCAAGGACTGGACCTTACTACCCCTACCTCTACTGTCATTTGTTGTAGTTCATATAGCAGGATGCCTCTCAATTGTCCTACCCCTAAAGGTGGCCACACACACACGATACAATAAAATGATCCGATTTTACGGCAATTAGATAAAAACGATTGTATCTCCCGAAAAAAATCGAAAGCTTTTTTTTCATTCCACTGAAAAATCTGATCGGATTTCCCGTTTTCTTTGATTTTTATCGATCCGGAATGCCAGATATTTTTCTTCAATCTTTCTAAAGATTGTATGGTGTGTGTTGGATTGTCAATTTATTAATATACACACCCTAGCAATTTTGTCAGTGTTTTCAATCATTTTTTATCATAATTGGGGAAAAATTTTACATACGTGTGTGCTGCATTGGTCATATTTTTGAGATGTTACAATTAGTCAGAAAAATTGATTGCAATCCTTAAATTGAACAGATATTTAAAAAATTGTATGGTGTGTGGCCACCTTTACCCTCTCCATAGAAAAGAACAGCCTACTTAGAAAATAGTTTAGGAATGTGTCTGTTCAACCATTGTTCCTAAAAACATGATCATCTCAAGCAACATCAATCTATTGCTTGTACATAGTTTAAAGTAAGGTTCAGATGATCACACCTGGGATAAATGTTAGCAAACACAATCTTTCAAAATCATTGCTGACAGTTTATTCAGATATTGATCTAGCAGCCTATTTTGTGCTATGGAGAAGGGGTGGGGCAGGACGAGCACAAGTTATTCCCCCAGTAGATTGCACCATGAAATACAGCAGGGTTCACCTAGGCAGTATCTAACTCGGTGGGTTGCCAAAGAGGAGGCTGCCAACATCGGGACACCCGTAGACACACTAGATTGTCATCAAAAAGCAACCACAAGTGATCATGATGAAAATCTAAAACGTGTACATATTGTTAGCTACGAGTTCTGCAACCTGTGAATTGTTAACCACTTGAGGACCACAGTCTTTTCGCCCCTTAAGGACCAGGCACTTTTTTTCCATTCAGACCACTGCAGCTTTCACGGTTTATTGCTCGGTCATACAACCTACCACCTAAATGAATTTTACCTCCTTTTCTTGTCACTAATACAGCTTTCTTTTGGTGCTATTTGATTGCTGCTGCGATTTTTACTTTTTATTATATTCATCAAAAAAGACATGAATTTTGTCAAAAAAATGACTTTTTTAGCTTTCTGTGCTGACATTTTTCAAATAAAGTAAAATTTCCTATACATTTGAGCGCGAAAGGTATTTTGCTACATGTCTTTGATAAAAAAAAAAACATTCAGTGTATATTTATTGGATTGGGTAAAAGTTATAGCGTTTACAAACTATGGTGCCAAATGTGAATTTTCCCATTTTGAAGCATCTCTGCCTTTTCTAACCACCTGTCATGTTTCATAGTATAGTTTCATAGTATAAATACCCCCCAAATGACCCCATTTTGGAAAGAAGACATCCCAAAGTATTCACTGAGTGGCATGGTGAGTTCATAGAAGATTTTATTTTTTGTCACAAGTTAGCTATTTTTTTGTCACTTTGTGACAAAAAAAAAAAAAAAATAAGTTTCCATTTCTTCTAACTTGCGACAAAAAAAAAAAAAAAAATGAAATCTGCCACGGACTCACTATGCTCCTCTCTGAATACCTTGAAGTGTCTACTTTCCAAAATGGGGTCATTTGTGGGGTGTGTTCACTGTCCTGGCATTTTGGGGGGTGCCTAATTGTAAGCACCCCTGTAAAGCCTAAAGATGCTCATTGGACTTTGGGCCCCTTAGCGCAGTTAGGCTGCAAAAAAGTGCCACACATGTATTTTTACACATACCCATGCTGGGTGGGAGAAATATCTCCGTAAATGACAATTTTTTTTTTTTTTTTTTTTTACACACAATTGTCTATTTACAGAGATATTTCTCCCACTCAGCATGGGTATGTGTAAAAATACACCCCAAAACACATTATACTACTTCTCCTGAGTACGGCGATACCACATGTGTGGCACTTTTTTTCAGCCTAACTGCGCTAAGGGGGCCCTTAAAATGCCAGGTACTGCCAGGTACTCCTGACGGAATACCTTGGGGTGTCTTCTTTCTAAAATTGGGTCATTTGTGGGGTTCCTATACTGCCCTGGCATGTTAGGGGCCCTAAACCGTGAGGAGGAGTCTTGAAACCAAATGCCGCAAAATGACCCTTGAAATCCTAAAGGTACTCATTGGACTTTGGGCCCCTTAGCGCAGTTAGGGTGCAAAAAAGTGTCACACATGTGGTATCGCCGTACTCAGGAGAAGTAGTTTAATGTGTTTTGTGGTGTATTTTTACATATAACCATGCTGGGTGGGAGAAATATCTCTGTAAATTACACATTTTTGATTTTTTTTAAACACAATTGTCCATTTACAGAGAGATTTCTCCCACCCAGCATGGGTATGTGTAAAAATACACCACAAAACACATTACACTACTTTTCCTGAGTACGGCGATACCACATGTGTGACACTTTTTTGCAGCCTAGGTGCGCTAAGGGGCTCAACGTCCTATTCACAGGTAATTTTGAGGCATTTGTTTTCTGGACTACTCCTCACGGTTTTGGGCCCCTAAAATGCCAGGGCAGTATAGGAACCCCACAAGTGACCCCATTTTAGAAAGAAGACACCCCAAGGTATTCCGTTAGGTGTATGGTGAGTTCATAGAAGATTTTATTTTTTGTCACAAGTTAGTGAAAAATGACACTTTGTGAAAAAACCCCAATACAAATCAATTTCCGCTAACTTTTGACAAAAAATAAAATCTTCTATGAACTCGTCATACACCTAACAGAATACCTTGGGGTGTCTTTTTTCTAAAATGGGGTCACTTGTGGGGTTCCTATACTGCCCTGGCATTTTATGGGCCCAAAACCGTGAGTAGTCTGGAAACCAAATTTCTCAAAATGACTGTTCAGGGGTATAAGCATCTGCAAATTTTGATGACAGGTGGTCTATGAGGGGGCAAATTTTGTGGAACCGGTCATAAGCAGGGTGACCTCTTATATGACAGGTTGTATTGGGCCTGATCTGATAGATAGGAGTGCTTGGGGGGTGACAGGAGGTGATTGATGGGTGTCTCAGGGGGTGGTTAGAGGGAAAAATAGATGCAATCAATGCACTGGGGAGGTAATCAGGAGGGGGTCTGAGGGTTTGGCCGAGTGATCAAGAGCCCACACGGGTCAAATTAGGGCCTGACCTGATGGGTAGGTGTGCTAGGGGGGTGACAGGTGGTGACAGGAGGTGATTGATGGGTGTCTCAAGGTGTGATTAGAGGGGGGAAATAGATGCAAGCAATGCACTGGTGAGGTGATCAGGGCTGGGGTCTGAGGGCGTTCTGAGGGTGTGGGCGGGTGATTGGGTGCCCTAGGGGCAGATAGGGGTCTAATCTGATGGGTATCAGTGACAGGGGCTGATTGATGGGTGATCAGTGGGTGATTAGATGGCAGAACAGATGTAAACAATGGACTTTGGAGGTGATCTGAGGGTAGGTCTGGGGCAATCTGATGGTGTGGGTGGGTGATCAGATTGCCCGCAAGGGGCAGGTTAGGGGCTGATTGATGGGTGGCAGTGACAGGGGCTGATTGATGGGTGGCAGTGACAGGGGGTGATTGATGGATGACAGTGACAGGGGGTGATTGATAGGTGATTGACAGGTGATCAGTGGGTTATTACCGGGAAGAACAGATGTAAATAATGCACTGGCGAATTGATAAGGGGGGGTCTGAGGGCAATCTGAGCGTGTGGGGCGGGTGATTGGGTGCCCGCAAGGGGCAGATTAGGGTTTATTCTGATGGGTAACAGTGACAGGTGGTGATAGGGGGTGATTGATGGGTAATTAGTTTAAAGGAGAGAACAGATGTAAACACTGCACTTGGGAGGTGATCTGATGTCGGATCTGCGGGCGATCTATTGGTGTGGGTGGGTGATCAGATTGCCCGCAAGGGGCAGGTTAGGGACTGATTGATGGGTGGCAGTGACAGGGGGTGATTGACAGGTGATCAGTGGGTTATTACAGGTAAGAACGGATGTAAATAATGCACTGGCGAATTGATAAGGGGGGTCTGAGGGCAATCTGAGCGTGTGGGCGGGTGATTGGGTGCCCGCAAGGGGCAGATTAGGGTCTAATCTGATGGGTAACAGTGACAGGTGGTGATAGGGGCTGATTGATGGGTGATTGATGGGTAATTAGTGGGTGTTTAGAGTAGAGAACAGATGTAAACACTGCACTTGGGAGGTGATCTGATGTCGGATCTGCGGGCGATCTATTGGTGTGGGTGGGTGATCAGATTGACCGCAAGGGGCAGGTTAGGGGCTGATTGATGGATGGCAGTGACAGGGGGTGATTGATGGGTGATTGACAGGTGATCAGTGGGTTATTACAGGGGGCATAGAGGCATACAGTACACAGGGGGGGTGTCTGTGGAGAATCTGAGGGGTGGGGGGGTGATCAGGAGGGAGCAGGGGCCAGTTTAGGGTTAAAAAAAAAATAGCGTTGACAGAAAGTGACAGGAAGTGATTGATGGGTGATTAGGGGGGTGATTGGGTGCTAACAGTGGTCTGGGGGGTGGGCAGGGGTGGGGGGGGGTCTGAGGGGTGCTGTGGGCGATCAGGGGGCAGGGGGGGGGGGGAAATCAGTGTGCTTGGGTGCGACATAGGGTGGCTGCAGCCTGCCCTGGTGGTCCCTCGGACACTGGGACCACCAGGGCAGGAGGCAGCCTGTAGAATAGGCTTTGTATACATTACAAAGCTTATTATACACATCCATGGCGGTGACCGGGCAGCTAGTAACCCGCCGGCCGTTCTTATACACATCCATTGGGGCGATCGGGCAGCTAGTAATCCGCCGGTGCTTCCGAACGGCCGGCGGGTTACAGCGCGAGGGGGGCAGAGCCAGTCGCCGGCGGCTGATCACGTCACGAATGACGCGATCGCCGCATAACCACGCCTGCCACCGCCTCCGCATTGCGGTCGTTTAGGCCCAGTCTTTGCCGCCGCCCATCGGCTGGGGGCGGGCGGCAAGTGGTTAAGGGACTATATAAGCAAGGAATGATTGTCAGAATAGACTATGGCAGTTGCTGGAATGCTGCACACAGAGAGGAATGTTGATGTAGCTGTTGAAGAGTGTAATGCTGGGAATACACGGGTTGATTCTGGCACTCGATTCTGCGCCCGATCGTTTTGCCCACTCAATTCTCTTATCTTCCGCTCGTCTTTCTTATCTTTTTTCATTTCACTTCAATGA
This sequence comes from Hyperolius riggenbachi, assembly GCF_040937935.1. Lineage (NCBI taxonomy): Eukaryota > Metazoa > Chordata > Amphibia > Anura > Hyperoliidae > Hyperolius > Hyperolius riggenbachi. The sequence continues at coordinate 352,644,220 of NC_090647.1, read as the reverse complement.
TGAATCGTGCGGCAAAACGATTGAACGGTGATCGGACATGTCGGAAATTATCTATCGAGCCATCTTATCAGCTCCGAATCGAGCCGTGTATTTCCAGCATCAGCTTTGCTTCCAATCTGTCTTTTACTTACAAATACTATCTTACTGATGTGAAATGAGATACCTATATATAATAGTCTTCTGTCCTAAATCCTTCTATGTCTAGCTAATGCTGGGCACACACAATCCAGATTGGCATGAATCAGGCAATTATTTCCAATATGTCCAATCTGTTTCCAATCGAGAAAAGGATCGATTTTGCAACATTATCAGAAAATCGATCCCGTTATCTATCAAGAGCAGTTTGGACATGTACACACGCTACAACTTCCTGTCCGATCACCTGTGGATTGGACAGGAAATTGCATTGTATGTTCCCAGCATAACATTACATACATCCTTAACTGGCACAGTAGTTTATGCATCAGCAAGCAGCTATTTGTAAATCAGACAGCCCCTGATGAAGTGGTCCTGTGTGTTGTGAAACCCATATCAGGCAGCATCTTTTTGTTGATTACTGTAGGCAATGTTGTAACTCATTGGATGTAATGTATAGATGATGATTTTGCACAGCGTGATGCTTACAAACCAATTGTGTTACATACAGATTGACATATCCCTTTATGGCAGAGGGTATTTTATTTATTCTTTTTGCAAAAATCTAACAATAAATTTGATTAATACATGACACTTCCCACAAATTCCACAGTGGTTGTCTGAGGTGATAAGTTTAGTTTCACCTCACATAGAAATATTCACAGCAGACTCTTAGATTTCCCTCTTCTATATATAGCTAGCTATACAGCAAATAAAGCTTTGAAAATGTGTTCTTCCATCCACACATCACGTTGCCCAGGACACCATACAGCATTACTAAGCGGTTTCATGTGATCTACCATAAAGACAAGCAAGGGCAATATGACACTTATTATTTCTAAAGTCCACTAGTTGTTGCCTGATGATAAACACTTAAAGCATTGTGGAATGCAACTTGCCTCGCCCTCGGCCTGTGGAGAAGCAGCGGAAAATGACCATGCGCATGTCAAGCCCCTCTTGGATCCATATTTTGTTCATGATGCGAATCATCTGCAAGGTGAGCATGTCTTGCCGGAGGTCATCTCCACACTGGCCAAGAAATCACACTATTGGTTAACCAGCTCCTGTAAACTTTCCCATATATTCTAAAGCTCAATTTCAAACACTTTTTTAATGCACTTGATAAAACAAGATTTTCTTTGAATTATGTATAAAAACAGTTTTGCAAACCTAAATGTTTAACGCAGGGGTTTGCGGGAGCTGCTGATTGATTGATTCCCTTATGCGGCCCAGCCTCATCCTGACTTTGCCTCCTGCGGCCCCCAGGTACATTGTGCTTGAGACCCCTGGTTTAACTCTTTCAGGCAGAAAAAGAAAAGGAACACAACCTATTTGTGTGCTTGGCATTGTCCATACCCATGTCTTATTTCATGACACAGTCACACGTCACCTCAAGTACACTTTAAGCCCATGTGACGTAAAGAGTGTTTAATGCTGGCATGCTGCCAATCATTGAGGATTTATAAACCCCTGTAGTGACTTGTTTCCTCCATTCTGCAAGTACACTGATTTTGTAATAAAAATGTATTAATGCATAATTAATTTAAAATAATGTTCCATAAAATCCATATATAAAATCAGTGCCTGGGGCTTTCGCTGATACAAACAAGATTTTATCATGAAAGACTACGATTAAAGTATCATCAAAGGTTTCTAGTCATAAATGACTGACATTTATAAAAGCACATTACACAGTGTTGTACATTAAATAATAATGGGTAAGAAATTAGAAATTCTAAACAAAACATACCAAAACATAACACAGCAGGAACAGGCTCATTCTAAATTGAGAGCATAGTGTAAAGGTAGACACACATTAGTATATTGCCACCCAATGTGGCAAAAAGATTGATCCCTCTCTGATTTAAATTGATTCTTTCCACACACACTGCACATTGATCTGATTGTGCTGAAATCTATTGAAAATCTGAGTGATCAGCGTGATCAAATCTGTTGATTTTAAAAATGTATGGCTACTTTAAAGCGGAATGAAACCCAAGCATTTCTTCATTGCCCTAAAAGATTACCGTATTTACAGCATAGTAAATACTACCAACATTTTTTTTTTACTAGAACAGCATTCAACTAGTTAAACACAGGACTTACAAGCTCCCTGCAGGGTAATCTGGATGCACCCAAACTGGAGATAACATTATATTGTGTTTACTTAATTGTATCAAGTGAGGAATGTAAACACTTCTCTGACTGTGCAGACTCTCCTGAACACAGACAGACACTCAGAAAGCATCTCTGCGTACATTACAAGATGAATAAACCAGTTATGAATAACATACAAAGGCAGCTCTCAGTGCAAAAAAAAAATTGTACTTTGGGAACTTGTAATTTCTAAATGAATAATAATACTTATGCACAAAAGCAAATATGATAACCGTATTGGCATATAAAAAGTAGGAAAACATGTTTTTATTGAATATTATGTGAGCGTTTTATACCACTTTAAGAGAGCTGTAAATTTGCAGACTTGGAAACAAGTGCATGTGTCTCCATTGAAAAGCATTGTGTGCAAAATCCTTTGCGCGTTTCAACAAATGTGGCTCCAGCCCAACAGTGTGATTCAAACACTACTGAAGGAGAATTAGCATCTAGTCTGTCACCTAAGACACTAGTCAGCACCAGCACTCCTGTCTGTTTGTTCTTTTAGCCTTAAGAAGAGTCTTCCATTTTCAAAAGAGATGATTTTTGAAAGTGGAACTGCATGTATGAAATGTAATGAGGAAGGTGCAGAAATTGTACTCGATTTTGTTGTATGAAATATCAGTCCAGTACATATATTTCAAGTCTGGAAAGATCTACAGTGAAATAATTGACTCCAAGCTGGAAGCTAAGGGCAAAGAGTGTACTTACAAGCAGCAGATCAGATGTACACAGAACTGAGGGTAATTTACATACTATACACTTCCTTGTTACATCAGTCTTCAAAGAATCTATGTCATAAATGAAGTGTGTGTGTCAAAGAAAAAAAAACACCTCTGATAAGAGTTCCAGGAAATCAGAACCTGTTCTGCCAGTAGCAAACTGAGCTGAAGACAGAGAGGGTACTGAAGTGTATTTCCAGTCATAGAAATCACAGTTTTGCATCACACAATATATAGACAGTGTCTATGTTGAATCTAACATATAATCTATTAAAACTATGGCATTTATGATGAATAATATGAATGAAATATCAACTGGCTATTGAGTGGGCAATGTCCGTTCCATGCCACATAAATGCTGGTGGCAATGTGTGTAGATATGGTACAGAGAGATATGTGAAGTGCATTGGCATAGTTTTGCATAGTTTGGGCAGTATCAGCTGCAGCATGGTGATTTATATTAAGCTGGCCATCGATTTTATGTAGCATGTGTACAGAGGCCCTAAATCCCCCTTGATGCCTCAGTGAGCAATCTGGCGGTATCGTCTCTGGTGAGTTCAGGTCGAGGACATGGTTCTTCTGCACACCCCACCCACTGATGCTCCATTTTACACTGCGCCATTGACCCTTCTCCCCCCTGCATAGCAACCCTGCAAGGCAACAAAACTCGCCGTTAGCGTCTGTACAGCAGTGGGACCCAAACTGTTATCTGAGTGATCAAGCCCCAATCGTGGTGGGTGACAGAATTTAATAATGTACTTTACAAAAAGAAACTGATTAATAGGGAGCATTAGGAGAGGGACATGGAGGACTGGAAACTGTTCAGGACAATCCCAGACTGAGTTTAGCTGAAATTAAGCCATGACGACTGAACAACAAATAATGGTATTGGAATCTGCCTTTTTTATGTCCAATATGTTGTGATTACTTAATATGAGAAGGGAGGGAAACCAATGTAGAATAAACTGTATGACTGTGCATACGCTATAAAACAAACCGGTGTTCAAGTAAAGCTAACCTGTAGAAACATTACATGACCCCTTATATTGATTGTTGCATATTCAAATTGCCTTCTTTTCTTGTGTGTATGGAGTGAGATCTAGGCCTAAATCATAACTTGTGCCGGTGCCTTCTCTGTCTCTCTTCTCTTCTTACTCACGTCTCTCTGCCCCTTCTCTTCTGCCTCACTTTACTGCTCCCATTGTCAAACTGGCAACATCTCTAGTCATGTGATGTTGGTGATAGGATTAGCGGACACTGGTCTTCAATTTACCTAGAGCAACTTCTCCTATGAGAAATAAAGCTCCAGCCCAGGACCTCATGTGTAAAAGCATTTGTGTTTTTTCCCCATAAGTCAGTGTTTTACTTCAGCTAACATCTGAAAATATGCCTGAAGAAGGGGACTAGATCCCAGAAAGCTTGCATCATTTAAAGAGAGTCTGAAGCGAGAATAAATCTTGCCTCAGCTCTTATATATAGCAGGGGCATGTGTGCCCCTGCTAAAACGCCGCTATCACACGGCTAAACAAGGGTCCCTTACCCCCCAAATCCCCTCGACAAGTCCCGGGAATCACTTCCTGATTGAGGCAGGGCTAATGGCCGCAGCCCTGCATCTCGCGCGTCTGTCAGCGCGTATCTCCTAGTCTCTCCCGCCCCTCTCAGTTTTCCTTCACTGAGAGGGGCGGGGGAGAGGCGGCGATGCGCCGCTGATAGAGGCGCTGTGAGGCAGGGCTGCAGCCATTAGCCCTGCCTCCAGCAGTAGCAAAATCTACGACCAAGTTGGTCGTTGATTTTGCAGGGGTGGGTTTGGGGGTGAAGGGACCCCTGTTTAGCCGCGGGATAGCAGCGTTTTAGCAGGGGCACACATGCCCCATGCTATATATAAGCTCTGAAGCGAGATTTATTCTCGCTTCAGAGTCTCTTTAACTCTATTAGCCATTAAAAGGTATTATTTTTATAAAACTTTTTTTTTCTACCTATATAATTTGTTTGGCTAACACTGTACAGAAACTTTTTTGTTACTATTCCCCATAAGTCAAATTTCTTGTTTTATACGCAAACCAGCACTCTTCTTTTAGAAGCAGAACAAACATTTCAGAGGAACCAACAGTCATTCTCACACATGCTAAGAAAGGCAAAGGCAGAGCACATATTTTGTGATGAAATGTTACCCCATGAGTGACTGAAAACAAATTTCAGCCAGTCAATATATGAATACGAAAAACTACAGACCACAAACAAGAAAACAGGGCAGACCAGTCCACACTTTCTCCGAATATATCTAGAATTGTATTCGGCTTATCAAGTACATTTTGACAGAGGTTTGCTTTAAACTAAAGGTCCAAACCTGTTCCACAAGGGTTTTTGGACATTCAGATTTTATAAAGATTATTTGTGGCTTGTTAAAGATAATTTCCACTGACCATGTTTACAGCCATGCTCACTGCAATGCTCTGGAACCCGTGGTTTTATTTCCAAGTGTCAGTCAAAACTTTGGGAAATATTTACACCTTTTTTTTACATCTAAAAATGTATTAAGTAACTTGCTGTGTAACATATTTACTGACAGCTGTTAAATGAAGCAATGGGCAGGAAAAAATGACATCTGCAAACAATATTCATTACCCAATTCGTTTAATTAACTCAGTATTTCAATATGTGTTGAACTTTAATAGAATTGACAAAATTTGGCTTAATAGTAGAGAGACCATCAACACCTGTCTACATGAGGTTGTGGAATGTTGGCATGGAGAGAGCATTGTATTGCTTCTATGCTTCATTCATGGCAATAAGCAAATGTGTTCATTCTGAGCTGGTCCCCTCTACCAGTAAACTGGAATAGGCTATAAAAAACCATTTATATACGGTAGTTAAACATTTTGCAGTCCTGATTTAGAAAATCAGCTTAGCCAGGAGGAGGGGTTACTCCATAGCTCTTTGTATGGTAGGGATGTCTGTGTAGCTGATATTGTGGGGAAATCCCTCCCACAGTGTGATGTCAGAGCCATGGACCTGATAGTTTCCCAATTAACCTCATTGCATTGTGGGAAATGCCAAGCAAGCATCCCTCTGAATAAATATATACATATATTATACATACACACACAATATTTTAGCTTATTACATTGTCAGTGTCAGTGGGTGTGTTTATAGATAATGGCAGTTGGTGCAGTCGCCCTTGTTTGTCAGCAGTAAAGGTGATGACCTGCAGGCTCACAGTGGATCAAACAACATGAATGAATTACACAACAAATATCAATTATTTCTTGAACTATTTTTTAACTTCTCATTTTGCAATGCATTGATTTCTTATTTCCCCCTAATACTACGGCAAAGTTCCTCTTTAAGCGCTCTTTGACCTAATTTACCCATGTGAAGCAGTGAAAATGCAGTCTGCAAATACCCCACACATAAAACGCCAAGGACAACTATTACATGATAGTATAGCAAAATAAAGAAACCATTATAAATAACAGGCAAGGATTGTCACCTTGAAGATGATACGTATATTCTCTCCCAGTGGGTCCACATTCAGGAACGTCAGCTTCAGAGGTACAGCGTTGGAGTTGAAGTGTGAGCAGCCCTGAAGATAAAAACAAACTGCAGTAGTTCATTTATGCATTTGTAAATGCAAAAAGGTCAATCTATTCTGATTGAACCTGTAAGCAGGAAACATGAAATGGCGCTTTAAAAATTCAGTGCTCTACTTAGAGTGACCGTGATTCGTTACGCTACACAGGGTGACCGAGATTCAGTGCTCTACATAGAGTGACTGGGATTCATTATTCTACACAGAATGACCGAGATTCAGTGCTCTACATAGAGTGACTGGGATTCGTTACGCTACACAGGGTGACCGAGATTCAGTGCTCTACATAGAGTGACTGGGATTTGGTAAACTACATACAGTCACTGAGAGTCAGTACTCTACCTATAATTACTGAGATTTAGTAGTCTACATAGATCAGTCTTGTGGATTGGATCTGTACTGGCTGCACATTACAGGGCTTCTCAAAACAATTTGACCTCCAATGTATTGGTAAACACAGCTATATTAGTGTAAGTAGGTTTCATCATTCACCTGAATAATCATAATCAAGTAATATAGTTTATAAAAGAAGGCGGGGGGGGGGGAGTATTTAAACAAGTGCCATGAAGATTTGGGGAACTAATCAATCCCCATTCTGAGTAACTGCTTACATTTTACACTATCTTATCTCTGATTTTCCTTGCACTGCTCCCAATGAATCTGCCCCAATGACTGGTTGCTAGGGGGAACTTCATAATAGGACAACACTGCACAGTACCATTTGTGATTTTAGCAATAAAGATACTTTTAAAATGAATAAACATACCTGTGGCACAATGCCTTTAACTAGGAGGCTGGGACTTAGTGGAAGACGGCAGGATCCATTCAGAGCAAAGAACTGCTTGACATCCTCTAAGCCATTCTTAAGGATTTCCTGTGCAAGAAAAACCCAGAAATATAATGTCCCATTAAATTCATTGATGCAAATGAATGCTAAAACAAGCACTTACAGTATAAAGTGACAGGTGATCCTAATTTTACAGTTCAGTGTTTTCTGACAATGGAGTGCCTCTCATAGCCAAACAGTAAACACATTTAGGAACTTCCAGAAGTGATGCACATACTATGTGCTTCCCCAGCCTCTGCTCTCTTACAGTCTACAGTCCTACAGCACTGGTCACTCCAGAACGACTTTTTGTAGGCCCAACTGAGTGCCAATCTCTCCTTACTCATTACTTCCCCTTCAGAGCACTTCCACTCTACATCTCATTTCTCCTTTCAGATAGTCTGTAGCAACTTGATGTATGTAAACTATACTCCAGGAATGTTCTAAAAATCTGGAAATGTTTTAGGTTTTTGGAGTTATGACTGCTATAATTGCGTAAAAGCTAGATAATGGGAGACTTGCAGGTGGTTCTTTATTGCAGAAATCAATTCAAAAATGAAAATGCCCATTTCACTCGACCTCCCCCAATGTGAGTTTAAACTGTAATCCGCCCAAACAACTGGTCCCTATTCAGTCACTGGTCATCAGCTGACTCTATAACCATAAAACACTCACAAAAGATAGATAGAACAACATCTATGGGGACCTCAGACTTAATCTGTAGGAGTTTGCAATACATGTAAACTGACACTGCAGCGTAGCTGGAAACACTACAGGTGCTTGAATGTGTCTGGTATACGCCTATTTCTCTGGTCAGGAATAAACCATAGTCTCTGATCCATCCTTTCCTGTCAATAATAGTGAGGTCATTGGTTTGTGGAAAGCAGGAGAGCACCAAATCAACTGTCTTGCAAGTGTCCACTCAGTGTAAAACCAGGATTTTATGCCAAGAGGAAACAGTGTGGAGTTTACTGTAACATCCATGCACCTTTACGTACCAGCAGCTAAGCAGCAATACCAGTTTACAGACATGACGCACCCAGTTTGGTTCCCTTTAAGTACTGTATATATTTGAGTAAAAGTCTAGAAATTTGGGACTGATTCACTTCATAAAAGTATAGGGGTCGACTATATTTATAGTCCTGGCCACAATTAACAAGGAAAGGGGCAGGGGGAAATACTGGGCTGCATAAAATGGAGTGAATAATTGCAGCACTTGGGGGCCTAGAGCAAATACTGACTGCTTAAGGGACAGGAGGGGATAATGGCTGCAATACTGTATGCAGTGCAATCATTAACCCCTCCTGAGCCCCAAGTGCAGCCATAAACTTTGCTGGGTAGACATATACTTGAGTCAATAAAAACATTCCAGCTTAAGAGGGTTGAATATTGGAGCCGACTTGTACACAAAGTCAACTTGTATTCAAGTATATACAGTAAATACATTTGTACCAGTACTGCCCTTTTGTTATACAGTACTGAACAAAATCCAGAATTAAGCTCTTCAGATTACAAAGGATGATTCAATTTTGTTACGTCAAATCCAGCTCCTGTACATCAGTAGCAAGTTTTGGCAGAAAAAAGACAAGGAATAAGTGACAGAAAACAACATTATATACAATAAATAAAAACAACTATTTACCGCTCTGCCAGATGGTGCAGCTTCACGAACCTTCTGTGCTAACCTAGTCAGTATGTTCACAAGCCAGCACTGGCGATCAAACTCTTCCCTTAGACCTTTCCCACAACAGCAAAGGAGGGCAGCAAGCAGATACTGATAGCGGATACTGAACTGGGAATCCTTTAGACAGTCCTTCAGTAGCCTGTGAATTACAAAGACTTTCAGCAGGATTATAGCATACAAAGACATCAGCACAAAACATCATGTCCTTACTATACCTTCAGTGACATTGTTGGTGTAAAATCTACAGAAACACACAAAGTACTAACAGCATTTCATATTTATATGTATATGGATTCAGAAAAGGCAAAGTATATTGCAAACAGAAACTATTCTTTTTGTATGCCTCTTTTTTTATATGGTTAAATGAAAATATATTACAAACTAACTGCCAAGGAGAGCTGAACCTCCACCTCCAGGCATAGCCAACATCATAAAATACCAACTGTGCCAAAAGCCCTTCTTGGGACCTCTACAAGTGAGCATTTACCTAGGTTGCTCCTGATTATATGTGAAGTAGCTATTCCCACTAGGGTGACATATAGTTCTCAAGGGACCAATCACTGGGCCCAGGTCTGGTCATGTTGGACCAGGGGTCACATGGTATAATTTGCATTTGAAGGAGATGCTGCAGGAGCTTTGTCTTAGGGGCAGGGAGGATAGTTCTCTGACACTGTTGGCACTTAATGAAGTTAGCTGTCAGCTGGTGGGGGAATTGGTGAACGGCGGTTTATTTTGAGTTCATGTAAACTTGTTTATTTACCTTTCATTTTCTTACCAGAAAAAGTAGTGTGTTATCCGAAGGTCACATATGGCTCTTTTCAACAGGAATCGGACAAGAGGACTGTCCAGGTAACATTCATATTTTAAAGCCTGATAAAGGAAAATAGATGAAAAATAGACAAAATGTTTTAATGGAAGTAGTAGAGCTGCAAGCCCACATATATATTTACATAGCTAAACAGATATACGGTAATGAAAAAGCCATCTACACATTGAGTTTAAAGCAGAAAAACCCGTATGATAGTAGGGCAGGTTTGGGGCACTCAGCTCTATCTATTCAATTTGTTAATAGTTTTAAAATATGGCTACACTTTTCATGAAAACCCTGCTTTCATTTAATCATGGTACTCCAGTTTCCTCCTTGCAGCCTTTGCAGTACTCTGACTAGAAACACTAAGTGTAAGCCAACAGGTTTTAAGTCATTTTTCCTTCTTGACTTAGGAATATATTAGCAGTGGCTTATTAAAGTGTATGGCTAGTTTCCCAGTTTTCCTTTCCCTCTCCACCTACGTAAGGCAAACACAGCGTATTTGAGATAAAACCACAAATGTAAACACTACTTTCTGTTGCTTAAAACTATCATTGCATAATCTCAGCCAAGCTTGGTAATCTTTTGACTGGGATCCATCCACTCAAATGTTCCTTGGTTGCATGGATCATTTGAACATTATTCACAACTTCATTATGTAATCAAACACTGAGGGCTTATCAGACTCAGGCTGGGAGCCCACTTTCAGACTTGCACATTGTGCACTCTTGAAAAACACATGAAATTCTGCTAAGTGTGCTCCCAGCCTCACAGAATTGTTTAGGCAAGAAGCACCGCCCAAATCTACAAATGCATTACGCTGTCTATTCAGAGTAGTAGGAACAGGAACAAGGCAGTGTTCCCATTACAGAGGAAAACTGACATTTTTTTGGTCCGTTTCACCACATCGGAAAACTAACAGTGAATGGATGCTATGTTATACATGGGATCCATTCACACCTGTCAGTCTGCAACAGATCTGTTGCGGTAAGTGGACTGCACTTTTGTGCTGTCCGTGATTTTCTGGAAGAGCAGATGATGCATTTACTATATAGCCTATGGTTGAAACGCATGTTGCCCGGGATGCAACCTCCATCGGAATGGATACTACTCTGTCTGCTCTTGCTGGTCATATATGGTACCGTTCAAGTGGGAACCCAACCTTATCATCTTAAAATGGTCTACTTATTCTTGCGTGGCCACGTGTGAAGCAACGCTGTCCTATTTTTTGCATCTGAAATTACACTTTAAAGCAGCTAAGAAGCAAAGAGATTTAAAGTTCCATTTTATCCAGTTCAAACATCCCATCAAATTAAGAGGAGTTGGGGGGCTCTAAACATAAATGGCTAATGTAAGAAATGATTGCAGATAACCTGTAGTAAATCACACCTGTGGTGCAGTTGAGGTAAATAGACCAGCATGCTGACCTGTACAAGCTGTGGTAAGTAATCCAAGAGCTCGGCATCCGATATGGAATCAATCCACTTCACGGCAGTTTGTCTCACTTCCTGATCCGGGAATCTAATTAAAAAGGGTTAGATATTAATAATGGTTCTCGTTAGAAGAAATAGAAGTATGCAGACCACGTATTTGTATTTCAGCCACCTTTAACTACTTTTTAACATGGAGACCTATGCCAAAAATAGTAAGCGGAACATCTGTTAAAGAGAAACTGTAGTGAAAATATGAATAAATTTGCTTATTTTTACAATATTCATTTATAGATTATTTAGTCAGTGTTTGTTCATTGTAAAATCTTACCACCCCAATTTACATCCTGAAATTTATCACAGGTGGCGACACTTTTACTCCTGCCAGGTGATCTGTATGGAATGTTAGTTTACTGCGAGTTCTATGCACATTGGGAGATACTGCTAGTTTGGCAGTTGGAAAAAGCCAATATTTCCCACAATGCAACAAGGTTCACAGACGGAAAACTGTCAGGACCATGGCCCTGATGTCACACTGTGGGAGGGGTTTCAGCACAATATTAGCCCTACAGATGTCCCTGATGATCTGTTCAAAAAAAGGTAAAGTTTTCTCATGGGAAAGGGGCTATGAGCTATTGATTGGGATGAAGTTCAATCCTGGGTTAAAGTTCCTCTTTAAAACCATCACTATTATCCACTGAAGAATTTAGTGTTTGTCATAATAGTAGAGTTGATTGCTGTGTTTGTAAACATGATGATCTAAAAAATAGCCTAATTTCAGCAGAAATAATACTATTTTTCAGGCATTGGGGTGATTGTCATCTTTATAAACAAACTTTTTTGTACGTGTCCAACAGCATTGGGAGCACAGTGAGAAATACAGGTAATGCAGAAATACTACACCCCCTCTAGTGGATAATCTACACCACTATATTTATCACAACAACAGAAATATGGTACAGGATGCCAGTGGAAGTCACATGAAGGAGTAAGTGTTATACTGAACAGGTAAGAACTGGGGCTTGGTAAAGTAAAGTTGTGCCATTAAACTTTTGTCAGCTAAAATCAGTGGCGTAGCAATAGGGGGTGCAGAGGTAGCAACCGCATCGGGGCCCTTGTGCCAGAGGGGCCCCATGGGGCCCACCCTCAACCACAGTATTAGCTCTCTATTGCTCCTGTGCTGATAATATTCACCTCTATAGATGCTTTGGATAGTAGTAATCATTATTAAACTGTTCTCTGTCCCCTTCTTGCACCTCTGACACTGTGGTTGTCCTTTATGTTGGTTTTGGAGAACCGTATCAATTGCTATGTTAAGCATGCTTGGGGGGGCCCCAATGCAAAATTTGAACTGGGGCGGTGGGGCCCATAGCTCCTTCGCTAAGCCACTGGCTACAATGATTGTTTTTGGCCGGCAGACTTTTCTTCTGCATTCAAAAAATATCAACCAAATAGCAATTGGCTAGGTCAGATTTTAATGTGTGAACCAGGCTTTAGGCAGTTTGTAACCAATGGCTTTAAACACAGATTTTTCACTAAAACCCTTTTGGGCTTACTGATATTAACCACTTCCCGCCCAGGTACAGTATATCTACGCCACTTTTAACTTCATTTCCCCGCCCGGGGCGTAGATATATGCACCCCCGCCGCTACCACCACTGACCGCGCTCCCGCTCGCTCGTGCTCCCGCGCACGCCGCCGGCCGCTCGCCTGGAGATAAATGAACGGGTAAACTGTTTGCGTTCGTTGATCTAAGTCCTGGCAGCAATGATCGGCATGCTTTCGTGAGAAGCTGTTCGATCATTGTGAAAAAAAAAAAAGTTTCCCAGCCTCATTACACTTTCTGTAAGCGTACTTCCTACGCTTACAGGACGCATTCACAAAAAATTACTGTGGCTATCTTGTGGCCAAATAGTAAAACTACATCCAAAAGCATTTTTCATATATAAATACATCGTTTTACATTATAAATTATAATAATAATAATAATCCGAACATTTATATAGCGCTTTTCTCCTGGCGGACTCAAAGCGCTCAAGAGCTGCAGCCACTGGGGCGCGCTCAAGAGGCCAACCTGCAGTGTTTGGGAGTCTTGACTTGAACTCCTTACTGAATAGGTACTGACCATAGCCAGGATTCGAACCCTGGTCTCCCATGTCAAAGGCAGAGCCCTTAACCAGTACACTTTCCAGCCACTTTAACTCAATACCCTCCCACACTCCCCAATTATTATTTTTTGTAATAGAAAAAAAAATTACAATTAAAAAAAATACATAGTTACCTTAGGAACTGAACTCTTTAAATGTATATGTCAAGAGGGTATAACCCTGTTACTTTATAAACTATGGGCTTGTAATTAGGGATGGACACAAAACTGAAAAAAATGCGCCTTTATTTCCAAATAAAATATTGGCGCCAAACATTGTGATAGGGACATCATTTAAACTGTGTAATAACCGGGACAAATGGGCAAATACATTTCATGGATTTTAATTACAGTTGCATGCATTATTTAAAACCTATAACGGCCGAAAACTGAAAAATAAAGATTTTTTTCCCAAATGTTTTCCGATTTTCCCATTAAAACACATTTAGAATAAAATAATTCTTGGCATAATGTTCCACCTAAAGAAAGCCTAATTGGTGGCGAAAAAAACAAGATATAGTTCATTTCATTGCGATAAGTAATGATAACGTTATAGACGAATGAATGGAAGGAGCGCTGAAAGGTGAAAATTGCTCGGATGATGAAGGGGTAAAACTCCTCAGTTGTGAAGTGGTTAAGAAGAAGTGAATGAGCACTCAGGTTCATCAATGCCTTATATGTGATTAAAGAGAACCCGAAGTGTGTTTAAAGAATGTTATCTGCATACAGAGGCTGGATCTGCCTATACAGCCCAGCCTCTGTTGCTATCCCAAACCCCACTAAGGTCCCCCTGCACTCTGCAATCCCTCATAAATCACAGCCACGCCGTGAGGCTGTGTTTACATCTGTAGTGTCAGTCTCCGCTGCTCCCCCGCCTCCTGCATAGCTCCGGTCCCTGCCCCCGTCCCTTCCCTCCAATCAGCAGGGAGGGAAGGGATGCAGGCAGGGACTGGAGTTCTGCAGGAGGCGGGGAGAGCAGCAGACTGACACTATAGAGATAAACACAGCCAGCTCTGACAAGCTGTTTGTCAGCAGCGTGGCTGTGATTTATGAGGGATTGCAGAGTGCAGGGGGACCTTAGGGGGGTTTGGGATAGCAACAGAGGCTGGGCTGTATAGGCAGATCCAGCCTCTGTATGCAGATAATATTCTTCAAACCCACCTCGGGTTCTCTTTAATGAATGTTTTCTGTAGCTTTGGGAGATTAAGCTAGTTTACAGGTGTATGCATATATTTCTGTATATGTTTCTATAGAACCATGTGATGAGATCCTCTGTGAGTTAAGATATCTTAATAGTAATAAGAATAGGAAATGCCTGCTGAGATGGGTGTTTTTTGTGACATATGTAAAGTGGGTCATCTGGTACAGGAATTTGAAATACTGTATATTCACCTGAAAAGCTATTACACACTCTCTGTGCATGTATCCATGGAAAGTGACCACAAGATGGCACTATAAACCAATATGGACAGATGTATGTTTTAACAAATCGTAATTCAGGTGGTGTAAGTGAAGCCAGATGGATAAATCTTGGCTTCTAGAAGGTATTAGTTGCTAGCGGAAACTAATTGGCAACAGGACACTCCACAGGAGCTGACAAAGCCATGTGACCTACTGATAAACAGGCAGATCTGCCCTATGGACTCTGTGCACTGTGCTAGGGAACTGATGGCTCCAACGGCAGTTTACACGTTCTTTTTATAAAGTAGTGTGTAAATTCTAAATGTTCTGCAATGAGTATGTGATCAAGATACAGTACTTATAATACATGGCAGTTTAAAGAGAGCCTGAAGTTCTCTAACAAAACGCCAGTTGTCTGACTTCTGTGTTGATGCTCTGCCTCTAATACTGCATGCATGCACATCAGATGCTTTGACTCTGGTCCATCGCCACTGGCTGAATGCTTGTTGCAGATCTGTGACTAACACAACTAAAGCCTAATGCTCAGCATAACAGCCAGGAAACTGGCATATTTTCAAAGATAATGAAGATGGCAGTCTCCACATGAATCTTACTTCAGGAAACTCCAGGTTCTCAACCAATCGTATGTGTTCCCCAAGAGTGATTTTGCTGGGCTCAGGAATTCCCTAATTTTGTTAACAGTTTATCCGTTATAGTATGTTCAGCTCTGTGAAGCTAATACAGGGGCATTACAGTGCAGCCCATATTCTAGGCCTCTTGCACACTACATGCAATTGCGAGTTTTTATACAATCCGATTTTTGATTCCAATTTAAAAAAGTACTGCATGCTGCTACATTTTTTAATCGGAATCAAAAATAGAATCGTATAAAAAAATTGGAATCATATGTAGTGTGCAAGAGGCCTTATAGAGTATATCATATCACCGATGTAATGACTGGAAAAAAAATATTTGACTCTAGGCAATTTTCAGGATATATAGGTGGCTGCAAACTGAAAGGACTACCACCTCATCATTAGTGTTACAGAGAGAGAGAGAGAGAGAGAGAGAGAGAGAGAGAGAGAGAGAGAGAGAGAACAGAATGAAACACAATACAGGGCGAGGGGGTTTCATGCCTTATGAATTTAGTGAATAATGCATTCACATCATTTTGAAATCATTTACATTTTATGTTTTAAATGTAAGTAATGTTTGCGCAGTGGTGAATATACAGCAGAGTTTGGAGCTTCTCTTTAATGTGGTGATCTTTTATCCAACATACAATTCCTGTCCAGGAATAACATAAAAGGAAACCACAAATGTAATGTCACTGCTGCATACTGCTCACTGCGACAGATGACACTGCCTTTAGGTTATTATTACTCTTTCACATAATACGTATAAAACAACTTTTTTGTAGGGTAAAGGGTTTTTTAAAGATAAACTCTGACATTACCATAGCTAAACTGCTTACTGCATAATATTACTAAAAAGATAAAGACTGATTATACTTATCACATACAAACATTCTTTAAAACCATGGACTCCAGTTGTCAGATTACCAAGCTTGCTTTAACCACAATTATGACGAGCTTCTTGAGTTATGACAAGCATGGTTCAGCTATATGTACAAAGTTAAATGATAACCTGGGCAGAAACAACAGTTTAGTATTTTTGTGAAAGTACTGTAGGCTTTTCAGTTTTGGGTCAGGTTGCTCTTTACCTGGATATTATGTATTACATTATACTTACCTGCTAATTCCCAGCATCCCTGAGATTCCCATGTCACGACCTACTGAATACCCATGTACAAGCTATTGTTTGTGCGGAAATAGAGCCAGTGCTGCTGACTGAATGTCGACACAAACAAACAATAGAGTTGACATGTAAATTCAGTGGGCACTAAGGCAGAAATACAGCATTTATTCCCTTGCCTTATTTGAACTGGAGAAGCTACTTCTGCCTGCAACAGTAACAAAATGTGACCTTGCCAAAATTGTCTTTTTTTTCTTTATACGCGTTAGGCTTAATAGTTGTGTTGACAAAATAGATCATGGTTGCTTGCCAGAACTAATGCCATCACTTACGTAGCATGAAGCAGACTAAGGGCATCTTGATGTTTCATTTGAGTCCATTGGTCCAGTAAGGCATAAATCTCTGGCAGGCATGACCACTGCCAGCTAGGTGCACTGGCCAGCACCAAGGGTAGGGAGCTGATCTCGGAGTAACAGTAGTAACGCATTTCCCACAAACGTTTTTTATCCACGTCTGTCAGCCTGCAATATAACAAAGAAACAAAATATAAATGTATGTATGAAAACATCAAGTCCAATTAAATGAATTCTTAACACATTTATACAAGATATACAACTATGTCCCCAACGTTCACATTTTGTCCGTTTGCACTACACAAACTGCTTATACGTCTTATTTTATGTATTTATGTATTTATAAAGCGCCAACATATTACGCAGCGATGGACATTAGTTAAGGTAACAGACAATATTTAGGGGTGACATACAGCAATAAGACAATACAGGAGTAGGAGTACAAGGTAATGCTTAGTCAGTCACTGGATGGGAGCATGGAGATTAAGCAAGTCAAGATCACTCAAGAGTTCACTCAGATCCATAGGATGGGTGTACAGTAATGGAGGGGTATGAACAGGTAGGAGAGATAAGGAGGAGGACCCTGCCCGAAAGGCTTACAAATTTAGAGGGAGAGGTTGGGGCACGAGAGGTCCAGAGTTCAGCTGCGGTTTAGAGCACTAGGGAGGAGGGGGGGGGGGGGGTAGGCCAGAGTGCAAAGGTGAGTTTTGAGGGCCTTCTTGAAGATGTTGAAGGAGGGGGAAACACTAATGGGCGGAGGTAGGGAGTTCCATAGTGTTTGAGCAGCTCTTGAGAAGTCCTGGAGGCCTGCGTGGGATTGGGTGATGCGGAAGGCAATCAGGCGAAGTTCAGCAGGGAGAAGTGAGTCTTAGCCAAGAACAGTCTACCTTTTGTATGAGGCTTCAGTCTGAATAATATCTGAATTAAGATTTAAGAATTCTAAAGGGAACATTTAAAAAAATTAAAAATCCATTCTTGAGACTTTAACTTTACAAAAAACAATCATGGAGAACAGATAGTTATAGAAAAGATATCAACGTTTTTAGATATATTATTTTGTTACAGAACTTTGCTGGACTTCAGTTCTTAAGGTGGCCACACACCATACAATTTTTTAAATATCTGTTCAATTTAAGAATTGCAATACATTTTTCTGACTGATTGTAACATTTCAAAAAATATGACCAATGTACCACACACGTATGTTCAATTTTTCCCCCAATTATGATAAAAATGATTGGAAACTTTGACAAAATTGCTAGGATGTGTATATTAATAAACTGACAATCCAACACACACCATACAATCTTTAGAAAGATTGAAGAAAAATATCTGGCATTCCGGATCGATTAAAATCGATGAAAACGGGACGGCTTTTTTTCGGAGATACGATCGTTTTTATCGAATTACTGTAAAATCGGATCATTTTATTGTATCGTGTGTGGCCACCTTTAGATGTGTCCTCGACAATGAGATGACAATGTACACATGCCAAAGGGAATGTGGCGTGTATACAAGTGTACAGTGACCGCCACGCACATAGTTTCCCTCTTAAGACTTGGTTCAGATGGGCGTCTGAACCAGCCACCTGCAGCAGCCCAGCGTCTCGTTCCACAATGCTTTTCTGGAGCAATGCAGAAAAGCATTTGTTAGCTTTTGGCGGTGCTTCCCAGCTTGCAGCGTTTCTTTTACCACACCGGGGGACACGAAAGTGTGGAGGTAAATAATCAAAATCGGTATAGAAATGCGGCATCTGAGCAAACAATATTAAGCGATCATACAAATGGCTATCCATTGATCTGAATGGACAGTGTTCAAACGAGAGGAGTGATGCAGCCTGCCATGTAACACAGTGTAACCATCTGTGTAAAGCAAGACTTACCCTGATTGTCCGAAGACACTCCATCATGCGCTGTGCTATTTTCCCTTTCTTCCCTCTCCAGAGAAATACTACACGCTGCTCACGCTGCTCAGCTATACTCTATTGACTGTCTGTACAGCGCTTATTACTCATAGGGCCTGATTCACAAAGCGGTGCTAACAGTTAGCACCCTGGTGAAAAGCCCTTTATCACGCCTAAACTCAGTTTAGGCATGATAAGTTTAGGTGTGATAAGTTTAGGTGTGTAGGCATGATAAGTTTAAGCACCAACTGTGTTAGCACCGCAGTGCACAGCTGATCAAAAGTTTTGCGCTAGCAAAGTCTGGTGCACTTTGCATAGAGTTTAATGGTGCTGCT
This sequence comes from Hyperolius riggenbachi, assembly GCF_040937935.1. Classification (NCBI taxonomy): domain Eukaryota; kingdom Metazoa; phylum Chordata; class Amphibia; order Anura; family Hyperoliidae; genus Hyperolius; species Hyperolius riggenbachi. Next base: position 352,624,979 of record NC_090647.1, on the reverse strand, counting down.
TTGCGTGCGGGACTTTGCACGCTATCTACACTTATCTAAACTTAGCATGCCTAAACTTATCACACCTAAACTTATCACACCTAAACTTATCACACCTAAACTTATCACACTTAAACTGGCTTTTCACCAGTGTGGTGCAAAGGTTATCATGCCTAAAGTCTTTTAGGTGTGATAACTGAGTTATCACCGCTTTGTGAATCAGGCCCATAGTGTCGCTCAAAGGATCAAGAACAATCTTTATGGGAAATACTTATCGAAGGTGTGCACGTACCTTTAGACTATGGTGGAACATCAGACTAGGACTATGATAGGGATTCAATTGTGACCCCCCCCCCCCCTAAGAGACAGTTAGTGACAAAACCATGTATTCTTCAAAGTGCTGTGTCAGCACTATATAAATCCATAATAATAGTAGTGTGTTTAGCAAGGCAAACTCAGGTTATTATTATTACATAGTTACTATGTAATTATAATAACCTGAGTGGCCCTTGCTAAACACACTAAACTTGTAGATAGGCCTTTCTAAACTGTCTCTAGTATCTTGTTTTTGAAACCGAGCTGACCTGGTTGCCCATGAGCTGGGGGTGATAACAGCAAACAAAAGGAGGGACATTTTAAGGATATGAAGAATGAAGGAAATGAAGATGAGATTCCACAAAGTACCTACCTGTATAAAGACTCCTTTTGCATTGCCTCTCGCAGCTCATTCCTGTCTTTATCAGGTAAACTAACTAGCTCGTATTTGGGACTGAAGGTTTTACTTTCTGGTTTTGAAAATTTCACATCAAAAGCAGAAGTGGGGAAGTCAATCTGTGAACAGAAATTTGTGAGAAAGGTGAGAAAGGCATTAATGAGTATTTGTATAGACGATACAGCTTACAAAGCTAAAATACAGCTAAAGCCTTAAAAATGATAGGTATCTTAGAACAAAATAAGAACATAATTGCATTGTTATTGAAATGTAGGGAAATAGTCTTTCCACAGAATTTCTGAAGCACGCTGCATAGGCAATATCATTCATGCATTCATTTATTTTAAACTAATTTATTACACGTACATTAGCTATTTCTGACAACTATATCTACATGTAAATACATTTGGGTAAAAACATAATACAGCTAACTGTCATGTTCATTGACTAAGCTTTCCCTGGCAGCTATAACTGCAATACATACTGTACTCTATGCTTATGGACTAATCATTTTTTTCTCCTGGAATATTCACCTAAAATACTTTGTCATGGTTCTAAGATGCATTAAAGAGGTTCTTAACTGGTTGAATAGTTTTGTGAGACTTTGAGGTCCAAGAGAGAAATCACGGCTTATAAGTAAACCAGAGGGAATAGTACTGCGCTACAAAACAGATTGCTGGCCACACTTGTTCAGTCTACTGATCACATGGTACAAGCTACTAACTTTCCCAGCTCTAAACCAGCCCCAAACCAGAGCACTTTCACCTGCATGTTTGACTTTGGATATGGAAATTTTTGGCAGTATTTTTAGCGTACATTTGAAATGGCCGCGTCCAAATTTTAGCACAGGATGTAGCCGAAAAGACAGCTCACCCTGCTGCAGGCAAACTCCTGGGTGGCGTTAATAATCTTTCCCCTCCGAGTTGTCACACATCTGGGGGGTGGGAGGAAAATACATAATTGGGGCACCGGTTAAACAGCCAAGAAACAGTAAGAGACAGCTTGAGATATGGTTTTACTGCAGGAAAGTTCAAAGGGTCATTAGCTCTGCTCTGTTTTACAGCTTAAAATACAGAGTGTGGTTTGTAAAAAGCAAATATGACTGAATGATGCAATGTTATAAAAAAAAGCTACTGTATATATCTCAAAATAAAAAAATTGAGAATATAATTAGAATAAATTTGAGAAAATAAAAAAATGAGACTCTTGTTTGCTACTAATGTTCTATTCATAATCCATACTACACATACAATTCATTATATCACAAGTTTCTTGTTTTCTTTTGCTTCAGGCTTGCTTTAAAAGAAACCAGAGACGGAAAACAAGAAAGATTTGATACTAACCCGGGGCTTCCTCCAGCCCCATCAGCACATCCGAGTCCCTCGACGCAGACCCCCCCCCCCCAACCCCCATCCTCCCGCACGGTCTGCGGTCCAGCCGCAAACAGCCCCTGGTAACTGGTTCAGTCACGGCAGACCACAGGAGGACAGCGAGGGACTCGGACGAGCTTATGGGGCTGGAAGAAGCCCTGGTCAAGTATCAAATCTTTCTTGTTTTCCATCTCTGGTACACTTTAGGTTCTGCAATTTCTCCCCTTCTGGGAAACCCTTGTAAACCAGGCCAATAGTAAAAGCACAAGCCTAATATAAAGTTTATGCATGAAGCACCTCATATTGACTGGACAGGTACATTTACCACATCTGATTGCACTGTATCTTTACGTACAGTATACACTGATTGTTTAGATTTACCTGTAGAATGATGCTGTCTGGCTCATTTACATTGGGTGTACTAAAATTAGCAGTGCCATGCTTTGTGGCTGGCCACAGACCCAGTAATTGACGGCCACAGGTTAAAAGCCTGCAAATAATAAAAGAAAAGTAAATTAAATACTGTTAGGGAAGTAGCAATTTGCTTACACAGCTACTGTATACCTGTTACACCATTGCCACAAAACAAACCGGTAGTGAGAGAGAAGGCAGTCTGCCTTTCTGAAATACGCCACCGAGGAAGCTGTTGTGCAGATCCTCTGGCTTAAGTACCTTCAGTCACTAACCCAAAACAGGTATGCAGATGACCATAGATGGTTAATGAGCCACAAATAATTCTGACTTGTATGCAATTTTAATGTGAATTGTATGCAGCTTGGAATTGGGCTTATCAAAATCAACAGTATAAGCATGTAATTGGCTTAAGGTGCAAATACATTGCTCGATTTGCGGTACTCATATCCAGCAGATTCGATCTTACTGATTAAATCCGGCAGAGACTGATGCTGCAACTTGGCAGCCCAGTAGTAGTTTCGATAATTGATCCGGCATTCTGGAAAGATCTCAACGGCAAGGGCTCGGCTGGTGCATGGCGGTAGTGGCTTTCTATCTTCCCATGACCGATGGACCGTACGGACCCTCAGCCAGTCTCCCCCCATGTAAAATGTGTGTCCCGGGCTGTGCAGAGTGTTGCAGGGTCCCCTGTCTGCCGGGTGTCCAGTCAAGTTTTTCTGCCTTAACAGGTAACGGTTGTCGCCTGAGTTTAGAACTAACATCAGTACATGCAGAAGGTTGACAGGGTACAGGCACCCCGATGGCAGTGAAGAAGGACCCTGAACACATGAGGAGGTGCATCGGCAGACAGGTGAGCCTGTAACACCTGCACAACCCAGGGAGTACACACAGATGGGGGAGATCAGGGGGCCCAGCAGGCAGAGGCGGCTCCACAGATTTCAGCAAATCATTCATTGGAAATCTGTATTCCGATGTATGGCAGAAATCTATCACTCACTGAACAGATTCGATCAGAGAAGGATCTATCAGATTATAAAAATCTGCTGCATCATCTACCAATGTATTGGCACCTTTAGTTGAAAGCTGCACACAATTAACATTTAATTTGAATGCAAGTCTAATTATTTACATCTCAGTAACCATCTCTATTGGCTGCATGCTTGTTTCAAGTCAGTAAGTTAAAGGTATCTGATGGCAAGAGGAGTGGGAGCAGCTGGATTCAACACAGGATAGAGTCGCAGATCGCGGCTACATCACTGTGTTAGCCAATATGGTAGAGGTTTGGGGCCTGATGTTCAAGAAGCAGATAGGAAACATTCATTTGAAAAGATTACAGGGGAGGGCTGGTGGATAAGGTGACAGGCACTAATGCTAAAATGAAGAAGGTTAGGGTTAAACAAAGAAATGCAAGGTTAGGGTAGAGGTTTTCATCAGGAATGGGATTTTTGTTAAAGGGCGGGGCTTCTGGTTATGAATTAGTAAAGAGATTTTTGTTACAAAACGGAAGGTTAGAAATCAGAAAGGGGATTTTCATTAGGAAAGTGGGTTGTTAGGCAGTTTGATTGGTTAGAATTAAGCCATTAGCGTGTGAATAAACAAAATTTCTTAAGAAAAACTCTTCTGTAGCCAAGTTAAGGAATGATCAACAACTGTGTAGCCAAAACCTTGTACCACCACCCACTCTTCACACACTGAATCCACACATGTTAAAATGATTGCCCAGCCCTATGTACAACATACGTTACATACATTACAGAACAAGTAAACTGATAAGTCTGATTGTTGTGAAACTAGCACTTTTTGGATGGAGATTTTGCCTCTATTATTTTTCAACATAGGTTTGCTTAACAGTACTGTTAAAGGACACCTGAACTGAGAGGTATAATATGGAGGCTGCCATATTTATTTCCTTTTTTTTCCAATACCAGCTGCCCAGCATTGAGATCAACAATCTCTGTGGCTGCAGTATTATCTGGAACACCCACCTGCCTGAAAAGCATGTGGCTAAAACCAGACAGAGTTCAGTCACCTCAGTGACCTCATTCAAAATAGTGCTAGTTGTCTGTGTCTCCCCCTTCTCCATTCCTATGCTATTATCATTTCAGTCCTAATATCTATTTAGCTGGACTAATAGATAAAATAGCCCCCTCAGTGTTTCGGGTTGAGCGTGTGATGCTGTGAATATGAAGTTTTAGGCATGCTTTAACAAAAATGCTGCAAATATAAAACAACAATCCACAAAGTGCATAAACAGAAAAAGAAAATCAAATGAATACTTGGTGTGACCTCCATCCATTCAGCATCATCATGCATTGCTATTTTATCATGGCATTCTAAGTAAAATTCATAAATTCAGCCACTTTAACCAAAGATTAAACTTCATTACAATGAGTAGCAAATAGCCTCTTTCTCATAAGAAATCTTTACCTTTTCTTGAAAATTAGGGTCTGTGTGGCTGATATTGTGGTGAAAGCCCTCCCACAGTGTGATGTCATGACCAAGGTCCTGACAATTTGCTGTCTGTGAAACACGTTGCATTGTGGAAAATAAGTTACTGCCAAGTAAGGATGATCAATGGTATACAAATACTTATAGTATAGTTTATGCAAATTTATGTAAATTTTTATGCAAACATATCCAGCTTGAAAATTGACCAATCAAGTCAGCCAACCAGGTTTACATTGATTGGTCCATTTTCAAGCTGCATATATTTGCATACCAATGTGTGAGAAAACGCCGCCGCGTGTACTGATAGCAAGGCGGCTGGCTCCGCGTCCAGCGCGGCGGTTTGTACGCAGCAGCATGCGTCTGATAATATGATAGATTGCGGAAAGACCGCCGCATGTACTGGCAGCAAGGCGGCTTTTTCCACGTCCAATGCGGCGGTTTGCACGCAGCAGCGTGCCTCTGGTGTGGTTGGGTCTGTTAGTGCACCTGGATGGAGAACTACGCACGCGAGCCAGAAGTCAGACCTTTATGCCAGCAGGAGATGGATCAGCTGATCAGGATGATCAGCTGATTCCTGCTGGACTCCTGATTGGCTGAGTGGCTCGGGCGGAGCGGCAGAGTCCTGCAACTATATATATAGCTTGCTTGTCAGTTGCTGGTTGTCTGCCATTGCGAACACTTATGTGGAAGCACTCAGACCTTAGTCAGATCCTACAGTGTGTTAGAACCAGGATGACCTGGGAATTCACACTGAGCCAGATTACTTGTATTGTTATTCTATGTTATGTTTTAGACCAGTTCCAGGGTGTTGTGACTACGGACCTCACACCCAAGACTAGGATACTGTGTCAGTTCTATGTTATGCTTTAGACCAGTTCCAGGGTGTTGTGACTACGGACCTCACACCCAAGACTAGGATACTGTGTCAGTTCTATGTTATGCTTTAGACCAGTTCCAGGGTGTTGTGACTACGGACCTCACACCCAAGACTAGGATACTGTGTCAGTTCTATGTTATGCTTTAGACCAGTTCCAGGGTGTTGTGACTACGGACCTCACACCCAAGACTAGGATACTGTGTCAGTTCTATGTTATACCTTAGCCCGGTTCCAGGGCATAGAGAATAGGCCCTCACATCTAGTTAGGGCAAGCCTGTTCATATTAGCAGCAGGGCTCCCTGCAACCCAGCCTGGGTCCCTCTTCTAGGGAGTCCTCAGGCTACAGGAATATTCCCCACAGTCAGGGGAGTATTCCTCAAGTCAATCAGGCCACCGGTGTCTAGAGGTTAGACATATTTGATTATTGGCGATTCTGCAGATCCCCAATAATCAGGTATATCTGTATTCTTGGGGATACTGCAGATCGCCAAGAATAAGATTCTTTCTCTGGTTGCTGACACCAATTGTTACAGAATGGCAGACCCAACCCAAATGGACGCACTGTATAGACATGTTGAAGTTCTGACCGCCGCGGTAAACAATCTTTCGGGGACAGTTTTGAACCAACAGACCCAGATCAGCCAGCTATTTGGCGCTATTCAGGAACTTCAATCAGCTATAAACTCAGTGCGATTTCCTCCTAGCACAGACATACGTATGCCTGTACCTGAAAGGTTTTCTGGTCACAGATCTGACTTCCAGAACTTTAGAAATAGAGTGTTATCATACTTTGAGTTGAGACCTAATTCTTCGGGAACTGAGACACAGAGAATTACGTTTATTAAGACTCTGTTGTCAGGAGATTCCCAGACCTGGGCATATGGTCTTCAGGCAGGGAATGAGGCCCTAGCATCAGTTGAGGAATTTTTTTAAAGCTATGGCTATAATTTATGATGATCCGGACATTGCCTCGACTGTTGAGCAGAAGCTCAAGATGTTGCAGCAGGGCAAGGATTCGGTTGAAAATTACGCAGCTGAGTTCAGGAAATGGGCAGTATCTGCGAGATGGGGGCCAGTTGCACTCTTGGATTGTTTTTTGGCAGGGTTGTCGGATGAAATTTATGATGTGATGATTGGACATCCTGAGCCCAAGTCTGTAGACGAGGCAATTTCGTTGGCCGTGCAGATAGACCGCCGTTTGCGCTACCAGAGACAGGTTCATGGTAGGAATGCTAGAAGGTCTGTCTTACACGACTCTTCTCGATCTCCATCACCCGCAGACGAGCCGATGCAAACAGGGTATTCAGGGTTGAGTCAGGAGAAAGAGTCACAGAGGGCCAAGAAAACGTAATCTAGATGGTGATAAGGGGCCAGGAGAATGTTGCCGTCTGGGGTTGGTCAACACCATAGGCGAGCAGTCGCTCCCTTTAAACAATGATCATCTGCTCCTTCCCTGCTCTATTACATGGGAGGGTCAGACTAGTTCCGCAGAAGCCATTGTGGACTCCGGTTCTGCGGTAAACCTCATTGATTACAATTTTGTTAAAAAATTGGGGATACCTTTGTCCCCACTTAACCGACAGGTTCTGGTCACTGCAGTGGATGACTCGCTGCTGCAGAGTGGTCAATCTCTTTTTCAAACCCCCTTGTTGTCATGTTGTTTAGGGGCGTCACATGAAGAGAGATTACAGTTCCTGGTTATGCCCATGGCAACCTCCACCATTATTCTTGGTATGCCCTGGTTGCAACTCCACTCCCCACAGTTTGACTGGGCTTCAGGTCAGCTGCTGGAATGGTGAGCCTATTGCCATCAGCATTGTTTGGGCAGAGTGGCAGTTCGTGCTACCAAGATACAGGTTGGAGGAGTGGCAGTGCAGGTTAAAGCAGAAGCTGTAGTTAAAGATGCCAAGCCTGAGACCGGCCTACCTCGAAGGGTGGTTAGGGCACCTGCGGAGTCGGTGGAGGACTGGATGCCTAGTCTGGGCCCTTGCCAGCGAGACATTCTAGGGGGTAAAACATCTCGTCAGACTTCACCGGGTACATTACAATATTTACCAGTGTCAAGAAAACCCCGGACTCTGAAAAATCAGACTAGTAAGAGAAAGTCTGTAGAGTGGGAGTTTTCTCCAGGGGACATGGTGTACGTATCCTCTCGGCATGGGGCCCTAAAGCTATTATCAACCAAACTGGGTCCTACATTCATAGGACCATTCCCAGTGATCAGGAGAGTTAATTTTGCCATCTATGCTGTCGATCTTTCAGCCAGTATGGGAGGTGTAAGATCAGTCCATGTGTCTCTGTTGAAGCCAGCAGTGCACATGGATTCCCCTTCCTCCCTCCCTGTGATGGTAAAAGACCAAAGACCTGGTGGAGAGTGTCCGGAGTCCACTCCTCAGCTATGTACTGATAGCAAGGCGGCTGGCTCCGCGTCCAGCGCGGCGGTTTGTATGCAGCAGCATGCGTCTGATAATATGATAGATTGCGGAAAGACCGCCGCATGTACTGGCAGCAAGGCGGCTGTTTCCACGTCCAATGCGGCGGTTTGCACGCAGCAGCGTGCGTCTGGTGTGGCTGGGTCTGTTAGTGCACCTGGATGGAGAACTATGCGCGCGAGCCAGAAGTCAGACCTTTATGCCAGCAGGAGATGGATCAGCTGATCAGGATGATCAGCTGATTCCTGCTGGACTCCTGATTGGCTGAGTGGCTCGGGCGGGGCGGCAGAGTCCTGCAACTATATATATATAGCTTGCTTGTCAGTTGCTGGTTGTCTGCCATTGCGAACACTTATGTGGAAGCACTCAGACCTTAGTCAGATCCTACAGTGTGTTAGAACCAGGAGGACCTGGGAATTCACACTGAGCCAGATTACTTGTATTGTTATTCTATGTTATGCTTTAGACCAGTTCCAGGGTGTTGTGACTACGGACCTCACACCCAAGACTAGGATACTGTGTCAGTTCTATGTTATGCTTTAGACCAGTTCCAGGGTGTTGTGACTACAGACCTCACACCCAAGACTAGGATACTGTGTCAGTTCTATGTTATGCTTTAGACCAGTTCCAGGGTGTTGTGACTACGGACCTCACACCCAAGACTAGGATACTGTGTCAGTTCTATGTTATACCTTAGCCCGGTTCCAGGGCATAGAGAATAGGCCCTCACATCTAGTTAGGGCAAGCCTGTTCATATTAGCAGCAGGGCTCCCTGCAACCCAGCCTGGGTCCCTCTTCTAGGGAGTCCTCAGGCTACAGGAATATTCCCCACAGTCAGGGGAGTATTCCTCAAGTCACTCAGGCCACCGGGGTCCCTGGTGGTCTATGCTCAGAGTTGTACTGTTATACCAAACACTCACATCACTCAGGTGTCTAGAGGATAGACATATTTGATTATTGGCGATTCTGCAGATCCCCAATAATCAGGTATATCTGTATTCTTGAGGATACTGCAGATCGCCAAGAATCAGATTCTCTCTCTGGTTGCTGACACCAATCGTTACACAATGTACATAAATTTGCATAAACTCAGAAGTATTTGCATATCTCTGATCAATACTACTGCCAAGCAAGCAATTTCCCCGTCTGTGCATAGAACTTTCCGTACAGATCACTTGGCAGAACTAAAGTCACCACCAGTGATACATTTCAGAATGTAAAACAGAGAGAGGGAAGATTTTACAATGGGCAAACACTGACTAAATGATCTATAAATGAATAGTCAACAATAAGACATTTTATTCATTATGTTATTTTCACTATAGTTCCTCTTTAATGATTGTACTTATGCCTGCCTCAGTACCTCTCTCATTAATCAGACTGTAAGAAATGGCTCAATAGGAGCCATGAACAACACAAACAGTTTCCCAGCTGAAGCTACCATATTTTTCTTATTTTACTTGTGTCCACCCCTGGTGGAGGGTTGATATACCCCCTTTCCTTTCTATCTACAGAGAGCGACTTCTTAATCCTGAGTGGGGACAGGTCTAATCTCCTCACCTGCATGTACAGTGGTTGCCTATGAGGTAACCCTGGTTTGTGAGGTTAATATACATCAATTACTAGTAAATACTACACTATATTGGGCTCTCGGTATCCCCATTTGTGTATTATTTTTCTTTGGATATGCCGGTTGTCTGAAATACCGTAATCATTGTTTTTATTTTTCAGTTTTATTTTTCATACTTGATGAGTTACCAAAATGGTGTTTCATTGCTCAAACTAAAGTTCAGAAGCCTACTTATTATTTGACTAGAGAATGTTTTGGATGCATCTACCAATAGAAGATATATAAAAGTAACGTACTGCCTGAAGTTGAAGAGAGGAGTCGTCACCCAGCCCAGAGGCTGAGGATTGCGTTTCTGCTTGTTGGCTTCAGAAGAGCTTCCGGGAGGGGGGACAGACACTGCATACAATGTAAATGTCAGAAGAGTCTCCCTAGGTAGGTGGTTTATTTGCACTGGAAAACAGATCCTAAAGAGGGAAAAGAAAATAGAACACTGTAACCTTGGAGAAGAAAAATCCTATAGAGCAACAAGAACCAATTTAACAATGTATCTGCACACAAATAAGACAATTTCCTCACATACCGGGTTGCAACATTGCATTTTCCTGTACATAATAGAATTGCTGTAATAGTGTATTAACACATGTATAGTCACATTCATAAAGGAAATGCAAAATAAGAAAGTAAAGCATGAAGCAAAGTGAATTTTGGTATCTCTTATGAACACTGTACTGTACATGATACTTGAATATATTGCATCTCATCTCCTGGTCCATTTACACTGCTGCCTTGAATGTATGTACCTCACTGCATTCAAGTAAGCCAATGGGAACAGCTTAGTCTCATCTCCTGGTCCATTTACACTGCTGCATTAAATGTATGTACCTCACTGTATTCAAGTTAGCCAATGGGAACAGTGAAGGAGGAAGTGGCTGGCACAATTCATGACTCAAAGCTGATTCTCCCTCCATAATTAGTTACACACAGGTTCACTTTAACAGGAATAAAATAGAAGTTGTCATCTTTCCACCATAATTTATGAGTCCCAGCCCAGTGTTCTCTCCAGGCTCTTTTAGCCGGGTGCTACACCCGGCTAGTTTTGGTGAGCACCCGGCTGTCATCGACTTACCTCCTCCTCTGCTGCAAGCAGAGAAGTGCCTGCCCTGCATTCTGTCATTTTGACCCACCCGGCTACTTTTTCATGCCACCCCCACCCAGCTATTTTTTCATGCTGCCTGGCTGGAAAATAAATTCTTGGAAGAACACTGACAGCCTATGACTACTATAAAGTGGATAGCCTCAAGCTGGTTGCCTGGGGAAAACGTTGATCTTATTCTAAGCTTACATTACCTGTTTATCCACTCCAAAATGAATCCAAGTTATCCCTTCCACACACACAATGCTACGAAAATGTGTATGCAAACCCTCACGTCCCATCTTCAGCACTACATCATATTCTGTGGCTAAAAACAAAATGGCAGCTCTCAGCTCATCTACCTCTCTTCCACAAGCTATCAGTAATCCAGAGAACCAAGTTCAACTGCTCACTCTCACCAACTAACCACTCTGTGTTGTTCTCCAACATACCTCCTCACTATTCAAGTAATTATCTCAACTGCGATCATTGCACTGTTCATGAAACTTTCCTGTCTCCTGCTCGAGTCACCTGATCACACTTACCGTATATGCATAAAAAAAGCAGCAATTAGATGGAAAAAAGTCACTTTTCAGCATGATTGCCAAGATAAGTGAACATTCAGTGCCAAAAGCTACAGTCACCATATTTTATATGGTGACAATCAGCCAGATAACAGTTAATGGATAGTAAGATACCATTTGGCATTTAAAAGTGGAGAACGTTATAGTGTACAATAGAAGGCTAAGTGTATCTCAAACACTCTGTCCAACATGTTGCTGCAAATTATCACTTTAATTAGCTGTAGGCATCTGCGAAGCAAGTCAATGGAGTGCATACTGATGTGTTTTTTGACAAACAGTGGTCACAACTAATGATCCATTAACTAGCAAAAAAATGACTTTTTTTAAATGGGCAGCATAATCTCTGCCACTTGCACTCCAGACACACACATTATGTACATCTGCCACCAGAACTAGCAGTCAAAGGACCTGCTAACTCTTCAGCTATAGTTTATCATCAACTTGCCAAGCATTTCTACTAAACATTCCTTACTATTGGGCCAGGGGCAGTTGGCAACCCTTTAGGCTGGTTTAACACGGTCACCGACGCACAATTGTGTTTTTATGGCATATCCGCGCAGGATCTGCTGTGGTCCATACAGCCTCCGTTTACAGCCTCTCCAGGATACCCTATAGGGCCCAGCAGTTGTCTGTAATTTGTATACTGCTACAGACGATGCATGCACTGAAGCTCTGACAGCACTAGCGTTCCATGCCTGTGTTAATTCCACTGTAATCATTCCACTGAAGTCAGTAGTGTGTGTCATCTTGCTGAGTAATAAGAGAAATGGAACTCAGATGCCATCTATGCAATGCAGTCCATGCACTCATCAGAATGGTAAAGTTCACTGTACCACACACACTCTTTTCACTGTATTTAGCTCTGCCATTAGGTTAAGTATCTTAACCCAGTGACAAGTCTGCTTCAAGGTGCCTGGCATCCAGGATATGGGTATGACTACAAAGGCCATTGTTGTATTTTTATAAAGGCACACTTCATGACTAACATCAACTATCTCAAAGGTTTTGTTTATTACACTGTACGGTGTTCTCCAGTAAGTACTGGAAAATCATATCCAGACGGTGGAACGCCTGTTACACACAGTACTAGCATCCATGCCAAAACTTGGTTTCACTCTTCTTTTTTTGTGTGTGCGTCAGCTAAATGTAATGCTGAGACTGCAAATTCTGATCATTTCCATTATTATTATTTAGTACTTATATAGCGCCGACATCTTACGCAGCGCTGTACAGTATATATATTAGCTTGTCACTGTCCCTCAAAGGAGCTCACAATCTAATCCCTACCATTGTCATGTGGCCATGTATATATCATTTAGAGTATGTATAGTAGTCTAGGGCCAATTTAGGGGGGGGGGGGCAATTAACGTATCTGTATGTTTTAGGGATGTGGGAGGAAACCAGAGTCTCCGAAGGAAACCCACACAGACACGGGGAGAACATACAAACTCCTTGCAGATAGTGTCCTGGCTGGGATTTGAACCAGATACCCAGCACTGCAAGGCGAGAGCCACCGTGCTTCCCCATGCAATAATAGGCACGGCATACATGGTAATTTTAGAAGAAGCCCATGATGAGAATGATATGATGCCATTTGCCTAGCTCCTGTGCACCTCCTCGATCTCTATTTTTGGGAGCACACTTTGCAAAAAATGAATGTGTATTTTCATAATTGTGCAAAGTGTGCTTCAAGCCTAAAGGTTTCACACTCACCAGCCCACAATGAGGTAGGTGGAACCTAGTGGGGTGATGTATACACTGCTCTGTAGCTGGAAGCCCAATCTATACCTGTGTAATAACCAACCACATATATAGGAAGAGGCAAAGCTCTCAACTCTCACAGGAGTAGGATAATTGAGGCTGATCAGACAGGGCACAATGAAGAAGCAAAAATGGTGCAACTCTGAGCACTAAGTGGAAGCCCCCAAAAAAACCTGAGGTGAGAGACATATGGAAGCTGCCATATTTATTTCTTTTTAAAGTGGACTTGAACTTTTGCACAGGACAAAAGCAAAGCATAGATAAATGTACCTTGTATGTATTTAGAGAGTTTAGCCTGTCTAATTCCACCTAGTCAATGACTAATTATGAGTGTAATTTGATCTCTCAGCTGTGTCAGCTGGCTGCTTCAGCAGAGCAGGTAACACAGAAGGTTAACCCTATATCTGCTTCCATTAAAGCAAAAGTAAACAAACTGCAGATTTATTGCAGGATTTGTATCAGCTGTTACTCTTTTTTTTTCTTTAAAGGTTATTAAGCTGCGTCTTATCTTTTAGAGGAGAGAGGCAGTTCGGAGTTCAGGTCCACTTTAAACAATACCAGTTGCCTGGCAGTCGTGCTCATCTTTCTGGTCAGCAGGGAGCGTAGCATTAGGGGGTGCAGAGGTTGCAACTGCATCGGGGCCCTTGGGCCAGAGGGGCCCCAAGGGGCCCTCCCTCAGCTGCAGTATTAGCATTCTATTGGTCCTGTGCTCATAATAATCACTTCTATAGATACTTTGAATAGTGGTAATCACTAACAAACTGCTCCCCATCCCCTTCTTGCACCTCTGACACTGTAGTTGCCATTGGCAGGTTTTGGTGTGCCGTATCAATTATGTATAGAGTGTTTAGGGGGCCCCAATGTAAAACTTGAATTGGGGCCCACAGCTCCTTAGCTACGCCACTGCTGGTCAGTAGTGTCTGAATTTCATACCTGAAACAAGCATGTAGCTAATCCAGTCAGACTTCAGTCAGAGACATCTGATATGCATGCTTGCTCAGGGTCTATAGAGTATTAGAGGCAGTGGATCAGCAGGACAGCCAGGCAATGTGCATTAGATCCTAAGGTGCCTGTGAGGGTGTGCAGCCAAAGATCTATAAATCATGCTACCTTAAATATTAACCAAAATCTGCACATTTTGAATATGAAATATTGTAACCAATACACAAGAATGAATCATACATTTTTAATTCATCCATGGTGAATTTATTTTGTGTAACCGCTGTAAAAATAGCAGTTGAGATGAGTTGAATTAATTACTAACATGACTGGCGCAGCTTACTAACATCTGGCTCATCATTATCTTGTGCTTGTTTAACAGCATATGTGCAATTGGAACCATCTTGTGGCAGATCTATTTTAGGTCATTGGCTGCCTGTCTGGGCAATGTACAGCAGCTTGTGACTATATGAATGTTTAACTGAATACTGTCTGACCTGATTTTGTTTGCAAACTAAGGGGAGAGATTTTTTAAAAACTATTTTATGAGGCAGTGGAATAAAGTTTTTGTGACCAAAAAAATCATTTTTTATGGCTTACTGGGTGCTTTATTATCTGCTTACTTTTTTATTAAAACTGTAAAATATGTAAATCCATTATCATAAAACCCCTGTCCCTGCGTCCTCCTGTGTCCGTGCTCCCAGATCTGACAGCTTGCAGTCTGTGAAATGTATTGCATTGAGGGAAATACCATATTTTCCAATTGCCAAGCAACTAGTATATCCCTGTTTGCATAGACTTCTTCCGGGAGGGGGGCACACATATCTGTGCGCACACGAGGGACAAGTCCATGCGTCTGTTGCGGGGAAGGGGGGTGTTGGGGCCTAGTGCCCGTTTCTTAACTTTTACTAGTTAAAGTTAGTAGTTACTAGTTAAAGTATAACATAATATAAATGTAGATTCATTCCCTTCAAAAAGGCTACTAGCCTGGGTCCTGTGCTGGTCATTTAACTGAGAATTCAGATCTCATTTTGTGACTCAGACTGTATCGGCTGTCAGATTGGCGCAGGTGTGTGACCCTGACACTACTTACATAGAAAACTTACCATACAGTATATACAAATATAGATTTATATTATGTTGCGACGAAACAGCAATGCATGTATGATAAAAGTGGGGACCTCCTCCCCTGTTATCATATATGCATTGCTATATTGTTGCAGCATATATAAATATAAAACAAAGAAGTGAAGAGGTTCTGGCAAAAATGGCTGCACCACTAATGCAGAGAGGCTGACACTACATCTATATACATGCAAGGTCTCTATATGATACTATTTGAAAAATGTCCCTGTGAAACAGACCATACAAAAATAATCCTGTCACACACAACCATGGGAAGGCAGCAGAGTAAGATGTGCAGAAACCAGGGAGAGAGTGAACTAGACCAGCAGAATGCAGATAAAGCTGCCATGGTTTGCAGTGTACATTGTGGGTGAAGAAGATAAACACGTAAACAACAAACAGCCAAGGCATTCTGCCAGTAAGGAAATCAGTGATATATTATCATTACACTGCTGGTTCAGGCAATTTGATTTAGCATATACCCAAGTACAGTTCAGTTCCAAGTACAGTACAGTTCAGCGCTGCGTAATATGTTGGCGCTTTCTAAATACAATAAAGTACACTTTTCTTTATAATGGGAGTGAACATATGAGACCTTTGGACTCTTGCTTCACTTGAATCAAAACAGTGTCAAAAATATGCTTAATAAGTTGACAGATATAAAGGGAGATAATATGGACTCGCCCTCTGTTTTTTTCACTTGTGGCCTGTAGATTTTCTACCTCATGTTTTCAATCTCTCATCAGTGTACAGTATGTTAGAATGGCTGCAGGCTCCCTCAGAATATTTGTCCTGTTTCTGGTTGTCATTTTGCTCTGCAGTGCTGCTCACTGCTGTCAGAATAATGGTTCCAATATGCAACAGACTCAGATCTAATAACGTCTTGCAAAATGAACAATTGTTTAACTGCTTGCATATATGCATTAGGTTTAAAGACTGGCCACTCATTCATCTTAGAGCACAAAAATCTGCCTTTGCACCTTTTGCGTACAGAACACAGGCACAGGCAAGATGCACGTAGAGGACAGGATATGTCACCTTTGTATAATTCCTATTGACTGTTGATGGTATGTTATATGAAGATTAGTGATAGAGGAGTCCCCCTTGACTCAGCACTCTCCTTCTCCCCCCATTCCAGAATGTCTCCATCTCTGTAATATCGCCATATGTCACATTTACCAAACCCCACCACCAAACTCCTAGTCCATGCTCTGGTCATCTCCCGTCTGGACAACTGCAATGCCCTCTTGACTTTCCAAGACCAGACTCAGACCCATGCAATCTGTTTTGAACACAGCTGCCAGACTCATTCACTTCTCCCACCGCTCCTCTTCAGCTGCCCCTCTTCACAAGTCCCTTCACTCACTGGCTCCCTGTTCCCCTCAGAATTACATTTAAACTACTCTTCCTAGTACACAAATTAATTCCGCATACCTCCCCCATACATCTCCGATCTCATCCAGAGATACCAGTTCACTCCCTGCCCCCTCATGAGGGGGCTGCCATATAGTGCCGCTCGCCTCTGGACAGGAGGGCGGATGGAAAGCTAGCCACCTCTTTCCTAGAGGACATTGCATGTATAGAGTGAAAATCTAACCGCAGTTAAAAGTGTCCCTTGAGGTTGTTGATTACATCATTAAAAGACAACCAAAGTTGTAATGAAAGAGTGTTCTTTTACTTACCAGGGGCTTCTTCCAGCCCCTGTAGCCTTGTAGGTCCCTTGCTGTCCTCCCGGTCCTCTTTCTTGATCCACTGTGTTGCCCAGTAAAGTTTACGACATAACAAAGTCACGCACTTCTACGCATGTGCTGATCTGGCATCACGGTACCTTGACCTCGCTCCTGAGGCAGGGAGAGTTCTGTGCATAGGTGGTTACAAGTCTTAATGAACCATGAATGCGCAGATCACTCCCAGACATGGGATTGCAATCAAGAGTGTGCAACAGGGACAGTGCATGTGCGTCTTGGCTAAGGGCCACACAGTGGATTAACAAAGGAGCCCGGGAGGGCAGCAAGGGACCTAAAGACTACAGGGGGCTGAAAGAAGCCCCAGGTAAGTAGAAGGACACTCTTTTATTACAACTCAGGTATCCTTTAATAATCCGTTACACACCCCCTATCAACCAGCCACTATTATTATACTATTGTAGTTCCTTCAGGGGAGTGGCTTCTGTTTCTCCATCCCTTTCCATAGAACAGAAGAGGATGCTTGGCAGATAGAGATATAATGTGCCCATCCTGTAGTCACTGCTAAATAGTCACCTGAAATAATCAGTAACTATCATTACTACACCATTTTACAAGAAAGCTTAATTATATGGAGTAGAGCATAATGAACTCTGCACCCCGGTATGTCAAAAACATAATATCCAGTCTTCAAAGGATCTCTGTGACCAATTTGCACATTTCTTCTCAGACAAAGCCTCCGCTATAAGGTCCGCCATCCAACTTACAGCATCTGAGCCTAATATAGCGCCAAAGACCATTAGCAGGGACAACGTAACACCTTGGTCAAACTTCAAAGAAATTGATGAAGAAGTCACATCAAGCATCCTCCTTCACCTCCGCCAAACTACCTGTGACCTGGATCCTGGCCCAACACAGTTCATGTTGAACTGCCCCGACCTGTTTGTACCGGTATTCCTCAAATTGTAAACTTTTCCTTACAATCAGGAATATTTCCTGCTTTACTGAAGGAAGCATTCATCAGGCCTCTCCTCAAAAAACCCTCTCTGGACCCAGATGCAATGACCAGCTACAGACCTGTCTCTAACCTTCCCTTTCTAGGTAAGCTAATTGAAGAAGCTGTATACCTCCAGCTAGAAGCCAAAATCATGCAAACAACGGTTCTGACCCATTCCAGTCTGGCTTCAGGAAACATCACAGCACTGAAACTGTCCTCATCTAAATATGCAACCACTTGCTCATGGCAAGAGACAGAGGAGAGTGCTCGATTCTCATACTGCTAGACCTTTCTGCAGCCTTTAATACAGTTCACCATGACATCTTGATAAGCAGGCTACAGGAATACCGTGGCATTGATGGCATAGTTCTTCAGTGGTTCCAAGCCTTCTTGAGTGGCAGAAACCAAAAAGTGTCCATCGGGCCCTTCCTGTTCACACCTGTACCACTTAAGTATGGGGTGCCCCAGGGCTCAATCCTTTCTCCACTGCTTTTCACAATTTACATGTTACCGCTTGGAAAACTAATCCAAAAACATGGCCTGACATATCACTGCCCTGCTGATGACACCCAACTATATCTTTCCTTCAAGCCTGGTGTGACAGACCCAACTCAAACTATAAACGCCTGTTTAGGTGAACTACAGCAATGGATGAGTGACAACTGGCTGAAACTAAATGCAGACAAAACTGAAGTCCTTCTGATCCGAGGACAGCGCATGACAACAAAACACCTTAACTTGCAGTCTTCACCACTGGGAATAGGAGGCACGGATCTACACAGCTCTGATCATGTGCGTAGCCTGGGAGTTATAATTGATGGGGATTTAAACTTCAGAACTCACATCTCTGCTGTGGTGAAATCATCCTATTTTCACCTGAAGTACATTGCAAAAAATTAAGCACCTCATCCCCCCAGAAGATCTACCAACCTTCATTCATGCCTTCATTACATCCCGACTGGACTACTGCAATGCTCTCTACACTGGCCTTCCAAAAAAGGACTTGTACCGCCTAGAACTGATACAGAATACTGCTGCCAGACTGTTAACCAACAAACCCCGTCACTGCCACATAACGCCAGTCCTGCACTCCCTTCACTGGCTACCTATAAAATGGAGGGTCCTATTCAAGAAGACCGGCCTACTGACATTTAAATCACTCAATAATATGGGCGCTGAATACATGAAAGAAATGTTACAGCTGCGTAGCAATCCCTGCAATCTCAGATCCACAGGCTCCAATAACCTAGTCATACCCAGAGTCCACTTGGAAACTATTGGTCCCAGAGCCCTGTGTCATGCTGCTTCTACATTTTGGAACTCCTCACCCGAGCAGATAAGGACAGCACCATCCCTGGACGTGTTTAAATCCAGACTGAAAACCCACCTGTTCAGTTTGGCATTTGTAGAAATATAACTTTAGTTGTGTGAATACTTCATCCTACTACCAACTACTAAATCTGAGAGAGCCGAAGCGCTTTGAGTCCTATGGGAGAAAAGCACTATAGAAATGTTATTGTATTGTATTATTGTATGATGACCTCATCAGATACCAGAAACTATTCACTGTTCAGCCTGGTAAGCGGATTTGCCTCCTATGTATTGCTCAGTTGGGGAGCTGAGGAAAAAAGGGGTATAAATCAGCAAATGCTGGCTGTGTTGTGTTAATGGCTTTCTGAATATAGGATTAGTTGGAAAGTGTTTTAATATCAGCCTATTACTGGTCACTGAAGGTTGCATGGTGTAAAGACCACATAACCCCCAGCAGTTATGGGCAATTATAAAAGACTGCATTGATTTACAGGAGCCATCTGAGGTCAATTCAAAGGGAGGATGAGAACAATGGGGTTTTGCTTGGAAAAACTTGTCTGAGCTGTGCTCACAAGAATAGAAAACAGTAAGCTTTCATGCCCTACTGCCTTACTTATTCCATGTCGCCTGTTTTCTGAATAACTCCCCTCTGATCTCTAGGGCTCCACATGGCTGCAAGGAATGCTGCTTTACAGTTTGTTATTAGTATTATTTAGTATTTATATAGAGCTGACATCTTCCCGCAGCACTGTACATTATAGTCTTATCGCTAACCGTCCCTCAGAAGTGCTCACAATCTAATCCCTGCCATAGTTATAGGTACAGTATATTGTAGTCTAGAGCCAATTTCAGGAGAAAACCAATTAACTTATCTGTATGGTTTTGGGGTGAGGGAGGAAACCAGAGTTCCCAGAGGAGTTTTTCCACTTTTCTGAATGTAGTTAAATTTCAGCTTTGCAGCCCAACTAAAAGCAACATTTCTGGTCAGTTTTTGGAAAGTGGGGAAGACATTTTCTCTCATGTCCTGTTATGTGAGACTTGTGAGACATGAGTGAAGGAAATTTCCCCAGCGAGGCTACCGTCAGCAAAAAAATTTGAACAGAGGTTTAAACCTATCCTCTATATATTTTTGGTATTTTTATTATAGTCTGTTCTGTGTCTCTGTTTAGGACATTTTATGTCACTTCCTGTTCTTTCACAACCGTAAGAGAAACACAAAGTGATCAAAATTCTCCTCACTGTGAATCCAATAAACAAGGGAGAAGGCACACAACAGGCTTTTCAACTTGCGTTTATCTGCACTTTAGCAAATACACAACATTTTTCAGGGTAACCCGAAGGGTGTTACCCCACAACATGTCGTGTATTTGCTAAAGTTTAGATAAATGCAAGTTGAAAAGCCTGTTGTGTGCCTTCTCCCTTGTTTATTGCATTACTTGAAGTGGATTGGTGACCCACTGGAGGATCGAGCAACGGCGACTCAGGATAACCTAACCTGAGCAGGTTACCGTTGGTTACACTTGTCACTATGAACCCAGACAGCATTTAAAACCCAGCAGTGATTCTACCCTTTCCTTGCTTGATCCAACCGCAGAAAAGAATGTTGGGTTTAGTTAGGCTTTAAAGGGGAACTTCAGCCTAAACAAACATACTGTCATTAAGTTACATTAGTTATGTTAATTAGAATAGATAGGTAATATAATATCTTACCCACCCTGTTTTGAAAGAACAGGCAAATGTTTGTGATTCATGGGGGCTGCCATCTTTGTCATGGGAGCAGCCATCTTTTTGGTTGAAAGGAGGTGACAAGGAGCAGGAGACACAGTTCCAACTGTCCTGTGTCCTGATTACCCCTCCCAGCTCCACACGCTAGGCTTCAAATGTCAAATTCAAAATGTAAAACCCCAAAAAATTGCACCAAAACAGCAGAACGAGAACAACAAAATCAGAAATCCCATCATGCTTTGCACAGCATCAGGGGAAAAAAGCCTGGGCAGTTTTCTTCTGTGCAGCTAAAAATGAAGCTTGTATAAGAGAAACAAAGTTCTGATGCTGTGAAACTGTTAAAGAAACACCAAGCCTTTTCAGTGCTGCTGGGTCGATTTTTAGTCCGGAGGTTCACTTTAAGCTTATCTGGCTCAAGGTTCTTCTCCACTTCATGGGTTCCGATCCCATTTTCAGAACGCATGAATTTGGCCAATTGCACCGTCAAAGAAAAATTGCAGTGTGCCGTTTCCACTGCGGTCACCACTAAGCGCTTGGACTTTTCTCTTAATGCAAACACAGCGCCTGCTGCATTTTTCTGTCATTGTGTGTGGGTTTAAGTCAATAAAAGCCCCCCCAAAATTGCATACCAAACACGATGCTATACGATTTTCTTGTGATTTCTCTGTTTAAAGGAATCACACCAGACATTTGCAGACCAGTTGCACCATTAAAAAAAATGCTCCTGTTGAATATTTTTGCTAGGCATAATCATGTTATCTCCCGGTAGAAATAATTTCATATGCCTGCTATATTTTCTTAGATTAGTGTATTAGGTTTAGGGGGAGATAATAACCAAGGAAAGCCAAATTTTGTAGGAGGAGGTCAAGATAGCTCATTTGATAGCGCTCTAATGACAGCTGATCTAAAAGCTTCCTTATCTAACCTTTTCTAAAAAATAGGAAGAAACTGCAGTTTAGTAGCAGGAATAGCCTTGCGCAGGCCGAATCTTTTTTTTTTTTTTTTTTTGCCTGTTAATATTACAATGTTTTCTTTTCCCTCCATTAATAGCAATACCTGAATTGTCATTGGTGCAAGGTAAGAGGAGAGAAGCCATGTGAACACAGGTACAGAACAATGGGGGTGGTGCTTACTAGCTCAGCAAATAGAGGTCATCAGTACTGCAGTATCTCAGGTATGTTTCCCAATGCAATTATGGACAGTATTATTTTAAAAGATAAGATATTGTTACTATAGTAACTGTGCTATGTGTTGGACTGTTGTCTTTATTCAGATTTAGTTCTAAATTAATTTAGACACAAAATTACAGCACATCATCATTACCTTGTTCAGAAATAGCTGCTCTTCAAATGTCAGGACTAACAGGGTTAACCTCCCTGGACATCAGACAAAAGTTAAATCCTGCATAGACTACAGGGAATACTCTTCCCTTCTGATCTGTTTATCAGTTCAGCTTCTCAGCTTCGATATCATGAAGGATTCAGCAGCGGAAAGGCTCACATCCTCCCAGGACACAAACATTCCACCTCAGTAGCGGCAGCAGCTGCAGATTCGCTTCTTTTCCACCTCACCTCTTCAATCCCCCTGCAAACAAATTTCAGTGCATTTTTTCCTATTCACCCTCACAGGGCTCCTATTCTTCTTTCCCAGATGGTCTATTTTGCTTCCAGTTTCCTCTTTCGTCTCTCAATCCAACAGGCCAACACTTTCTAAATTTAGTTTGCCATATGCCGGCCCTTGCTCTCTGGGAGGGAGCAGGACTCAGACTGACTCAATGCCCTGGCAAGCTATTTTGGGGAGAACAGCTGAGATGAAAGACCCCAGGGAGACAGAAAGCTAAGGAAGAAGGCATCTACACCCTGCTCTTCTCAGAGGAGGATACAAATCTTCATGTACTGTACTCTGCCTTTTTTCCAGCACAGATTTTACACATTCATTCCAGTAACTATGTGTTGGCACTGCTTAAAATGCATTTTCCTTTATACGTTCAGAGAAAATGATCTTTCTACGGAAAAATTCCTTCCCCAACAGGTTTACTGTTCACCAGTGCTTAGAACTACAGCCATCTGGAATGATATACTGCTTTTCAGCAATGGGGTTACCAGTGGCATAGCTAGAAAGCCATTGCTTCACTACAAATATTACAATGGGCCCTGCCAAACATTGCATGGAACCCCAACATAGTTCCAACAATAGCCACGGAGTGAGAGGTGTAAACTAAAGAGGGGCAGTTTCTTAATTCAAAGTGCATACAGAGGTTTTCATTACTACTGTAACATCGATGAGGAGCTAATGCTGAGGTTAATGTAAGACTATAGGTGAGCCCTTTGGTGGTCCAGGATGCTGATGTAATTGCATCTTCCATTAATATGCCACTTTTGGGGGGTACTGTCCGATATCAGCACTGAAAGTAAGGATGTATATATGGGGTATTAGCCCTAAACATTCACTAATCCTATCCTTTTCACTGACCACACCAAATTTAAGACTGTTTTATAAAAACCGAAGATAATTGCAGTTCCATGGTACAAGAAAAAAAATTGCATCACTGCACAATAGTATGCCTAACCCTTCAAATCTTTTTAGTGCTGACGGTAGAGCTTTTTTTGATCCACTGCAAGCAACTTTGCTGTTCTGGTTCTCCGTAACTTAAGGATGCCCTGCTTGGATAACCATGACAGTGATTGTCATGCCAATATTAATATTCATATCATACTATCATTGTTCAGTCTCACTTGTTGTTGTGAATAACAGTCCCAGTTGGGCTCAAAATATACCAACTACTATTCTACTATTATATTGTATGGTTCTTGCTCTCAAATATTAAGTGTGAGTTGAGAACAGAGGTGCTGCTAAGGTTTTTCATGGTCCTAAGCGGCACAGCTTCAGAGACCATAATAATAGGTAGCCAAAAGTGTCCCATCCTCCCCCTCAATAGGTAGCCCTTCAGTATAGGTAGGTAGCCAAAGGTGCAAACCTCACCCCCATAATATAGGTAGCCACCCCCGGTATAGGGATCTAAAAGGTGTCCCCCCAGTATTGGTAGCCACCCCAATACTTGTAGCCAAAGTTGTGCCCCCGTATAGGAATATGGTGTCAGTGGGGGTATGTAGCTTCCTGCTTCCCCAGCAAGTCTAACACTCACAAGCCTGCAGATCAGCAGTGTCCAAAGAGATCACACAGTAAACGTGCAGCACACTACAAATGCAGAAAATGAGCATTGACTTCACTGCAACATCTGAAGTGTACTCTGTGGTCATTGCGCCACTCTTCCCTATGTTTACATTGCCACTGATTCAAGGTCTGTGTGTGGGTAATAGGGAGGCAGCGTTGGCCACACAAGTCACAGACAGTGTATCTGTAATCCTCAGCGCTGCTGTGACAATCACTACTGCTGCTGTAGCCTGCAATCACCCAGTGCTCAATTGGTACACAGTGGCCACCAACAAAGGATAAACCACAGGCCAGGCTCCGTAGGTTTAACAGAAGGGAGTTGCACTTTTTATTTCACATGTATTGAGGGTCCAGTATGCATGGACCCACAATGTAAGTGACTTGTTTTTAATTATTACAGACTGTGAAATAAAAAGTGTAACTCCCTGCTGTCAAATCTACTGGCCTGTGGTTTGTCCTTTGGTGGTGGCCACTGTGTACCAATTGAGCACTGAGTGATTGCAGGCTACAGTAGCAGGAGTGATTGTCACAGCAGCGCTGAGGATTACAGATGCATTGTTGGCAGTTCCACCGTGGATTGGAAATAACCTCTGGCAGCTGGTTTTCTTGTGAAGTGCTCGATTTACGTTGTTTTCATTTAAGTCACAGACAGGGCAGCCTTGGCAGCCCCCTGCTGTGGGCAAGGCCCTAAGTAGCCGCTTGGTTAACCTGAGCCCCTGGTTGTTGCTGGCCTTGACCACTGCTTGTTGACTGTACATTGGGAGGTGTATGGCAACAACATCACTATATGGGCTATGGTTGTGGCACATAAGCATTCCCAACATTATAATGGGTGTCAACTCCAGCAATGTCAAAAGGAAGTCAAGAAACACTGAGATTTCGAAGAGTTCATTTTGCAATTCTGGGAAGCTGTTTTGACCAGTAAAGTATTTATAGGATTTTTTTTTTTTAATATATAGCATTTTGTAAAATTATTTTCCGGTATAGAAGTAGCTGTAATGCAGTGAGACCACATGCTGACAGTTTACTATGCAGCAGAAGAGCAACTGTGTGACAAGAATCTGTTATTAAAGTACAAAAACAAACCTGTTCCTGTTCACTGAACTGTACAAATGCAGAACTGAAAATAATGTGTGTAGGGCCTATTTATAAACATTTAAAATGCAAGACTGCCTGATTTGATCTATTTTTACAACTCCCATCTATTTGATAAACTCTATTTCAGTGCTTCCAATTCAGGCTTTGGTTTAGTGTAGTCTTCTTAAAACAAAGCAGACGTCATTTCCAGCACAAAAAGTCCACAAAGTAAGGCCTGCAAGTGATTACGATTCAGATTCCGCTTTTTAATCAGTTTTTACATCCGATTCAGATTCCGATTTGCAGTTTGCTCCCTGCACACTGCAAATCGGAATCTGAATCGGATGTAAAAACTGATTAAAAAGGGGAATCTGAATCGGAATCACTTGCAGTGTGCAAGAGGCCTAATGGAGTAAGCCTTATTTCAGGGATTTAAATCGTAAGTGGTTGTTATGATCTGTACTGTGTCTTGACAAAGGGGACTCTGTGATGACCCAAAACGATTGTTGGCTTAATAGTCAGATGATGCATTTGGTGTTGGAACAATAGAACTCATTTCCTGAATTGGGGTGTGCAGACCTTTCTTAATTATATTGATTTCCGCTGGCTACCTATCCTGCACCCTCCACTTATAACCATCGGTGTGTGATTCTTTAAATATTCATTGAACACATTTGCTCTTCTGAATCAGCATCCTAGTTTAGAATTCACCTGCTCCAGTGGTGGTGGTTATGATCTGTACTGCGCCTTGATAAAGGGGACCCTGCAAGGCCCATTTATTACACAACAGTCGTAAAGTTGCATCAGTAGCCTAGCTTTGCATTTTGGCTTCAGAATAGCCATAATGCTCTGCCAGTTTGACATGATGTACAAATAAACTGATCTGAATGATGTTTCAGTAAACAATTCTGTTTCTGCATATATCTGTGGTTCATATGCATAGATCCAGTACAGTGTTACTTTAATAAGTCAACAAGATGGGTGTGTGAAAGAACGGAAGAAAAACCAGCACTTCGCGGCTGAAGGAAACTTGCACCCCTCTTGTAAATATGACTGGTTTGATCTTTCTATTCCTCTGGTTGCGGTGTAGCGTGCACAGGCCTGGTGAACAGATCCTTGATATGCAATGATGGGAGAGAAATGGCCTGCACAGCTTGCAACAATGTTTATTGAACAGTGAGAAAGGGTGGCACATACATCAATGCAGGGTAAAGCAGCAAGGTTACAGAAAGTGGGTTCCGGGATCGACTGGCTGGCTAGACAGCCGTTTCACGCTCCTGGTGGTTGTTCATGGTGCAGTCAAACTACTATTTGAAACAGTGACATTTGTCTGTGCTATGAACACGCGCTAGGACCACAAAGTGGCCGTCAAGCCAGTCTAAAGAGAGAAAGAGAAGAACCGAGAGCCCAATATGGTGTAGTATGTCAAGGCAAATGGATAATTAGAACGAGTATAAATTGAATACTCACAAACCAGGGTTACCTCCAGGTAACCACTGTATAGGCAGGTGAGGAGATTAGCCTGTCCCCACTCAGGATTAAGAAGTCGCTCTCTGTAGGCTTGAAGACAAGACGGGGTATCCCCCTCCACCAAAGGTGGATACAAAAGTGTTATAATAGAGAACAGAGGCGCCAAAAAGGATAAAAATAGTATTTAAAAGTTTTAAAATTTTGCTTAGGAGGCAGTGGTGGACTTACCTCCCATAAGCAGACACAACAAACTGTGTATTCACAAACGGGATATTTATTGGTATACTCCAAAAATATTTTTGGAGTATACCAATAAATATCCCGTTTGTGAATACACAGTTTGTTGTGTCTGCTTATGGGAGGTAAGTCCACCACTGCCTCCTAAGCAAAATTTTAAAACTTTTAAATACTGTTTCCGTCAAGCCAGTCTGTCAGTCCCGGCACCCACAACCTTGCCGTTTTACTCTGCATTGATATAAGTGCCTCTCTTTCTCACTGTTCACTAATAATTTTTACAAGCTGTACTGGCCATCTCTCTCCCAACATTTCACTTTAATAAGAAGTTCCTTAAATCTCTATCTAAACAAGAAAAACATTCTAATAAACAAATTCACAGGACAAAACACAGCTTACATCTGGTCCCATAGAATGAGATGGAAGAGGTACTTGTAGACATGGATCTTGCGGGTCTGTAGAGGACTGCACAGCTCTTTCCCACCATGACTCAGAGAACAGGACACATAGAAATCTTCATAACTGCAAAGACATTCAAAAGATAAATACATGACGATGCAGAAAAGGATCAGGGGGTCAAACAAAATCCTTTTGATCTTGTCTTTGATACACCAGTATTTCCAAATAATATTTTGTGTCCACCAAGTATATGGCTGCATAAAGGAAACCCAAGGTGAGAGACATGTGGAGGCTGACCTATTTGTTTACCTTTTAAAGCAAACCTGAACTGAAAATAAACTTATGAGATAATTAATTGTATGTGTAGTACAAATAAGAAATAGAACATTAATAGAAAAGAAAAGAGTCTCATATAAAAATAAAGACTTTTTCATACTGTATTAATGGAGAAGTACTTTAATAATGTGCCTGTTATCCCAATAAAAACTTTTTGAAATAAAAAAAACTTTTTTCTTTGCTACTAATGTTTTATTCATTATCCATACTACACATACAATTCATACAATTCATTATAAAAGTTTCGTTTTTTTTGCTTCAGGTTTGCCCGAGGCGGATCATCAGGGACGTAGCAATAGCCATAGCAGCCATAGCAACTGCTATGGGGCCCTGCAGAAAAAAGGGGCCCAGATGGTACCTAGTGTGTTCACTATTAACTTTGCTTGGTTGCTCCATCCTCTAATTTGTCTCAGTGCTCATGGACTATACACAGTGTTGATTGCATGAGAATGTAAAGAGGCCAATCAACTCATATCCATAGGGTGCGACCAGATATTATTGCTCAAGAGTGCCTAGATATGATGACCCAACAAAAATGTTGCTATGGGGCCCCATAACGTCTAGCTACGCCACTGTGGATCATATATACAATATAGGACACAGACGCATGTTCTCTGCCCAGTGACATGCCTCTGTGTCCTCTGGTGACATTGCCAGCCCCCCCTCCTCTCTGCTGTGCCCAATGAAAAATTAGCGACAACCTGCTTGTCGCTAGCCTCGGTTTATCTGCCATTTGTCAATCTTCCTGCTCTCCCCGCCTCCCTTGCATTGCCCCCCTTGCATCGATACACTACCTCGCTCCCCGCATCCCGCAGATTGCTCCCCGCCTCCATTACTTCTTCCCCCACCTCCTCCAATCACCAACTAAGCCGAGACCCAGGAAGTACTTGTGGGTTGTGGACATCTTGGATTCATCTGCTGATGATTGTAGGCTGCGGAGGACGAACAGAGTGATGGAGAATGGCGCAAAACGGCTCGTTAGGATCTGGAAGAAAAGCTGGATTGGGTAGTATGTTTTTTTTGTATTTTGTGATGCCGCCTCGGGTCCGCTTTAAACAATGCAAATTGGCTGGCTGTCCTGCTGAGCCACTGCCTCTAATACTTTAAAGAACAAGTCACGCCCATGCTAACCTAGAAATAAAAAACACATATATAAGTAGATAAATACTAGTTCTTGACAGTATTGCACTGTCCACGTTATGGTTCCTGTGAATTTTATAAAGGAAAAGCAGAAAATCCTTTTCTAGACAGTTTCCATATTGGTTACCTTTGACCTCCTGACATTCTTTCCTCCCTCACTCTTTTTTTTCTCCTCTTGCTAATTGTGTATTCGTTACCCGCCCTCCTCCCAGAGTCTTCAGACACTTTAATCCCACTTCAAGCAAACACATGTTTCTGACTGAAGTCTGACAAGATTAGCTGCATGCTTGTTACAGGTTTGTGTTTCATACACTACTGACCAGAAAGATCAGCAGAACTGCCAAGCAACTGGTATTGTTTTAAAAATAAATAAATATGGCTTCCTCTTCTCACCTTGGATTCCTTTTATACATTTATTTTAAAATGCACTTTTTATTAGATTTTATTACTTCAATAATTCTTCCACAGTAACTAAACAAGGAAGTCTAAATGTAGAATTTAGCAAAATGACTTTAGTGAAAAGCAAACCCTTGAATACATCAAGAAGAAACAATAGATTCAGACTCCCACTTCATATTTCTCGTTCACTACAGGTAAATCTGTCTTCCACAGCTGCTGGTCGTGTGCTCCAGAGGACAATTAGCCAGTGCAGGTTCTGGTAAAAATTGGGGGGTCTGCATAGATAGCCACTGGTCTCTTCCACAGTGATTTAACAATGACCATGGAAGTACCATCAATCACTTGCACTTTGTCTGGGCATAGATGTACAATTTTACACTAAGAAATAAGATAAGGTAAAGCAACATAAGAAACTTCAGTGAAAGTGCTTTACTTGAGAGCCTATGGAGAGGAGCTCAAGTGCTTCTCACCTAATATGGAATAACACTTACTTAACACTATTTTTAAGTCTGTGTCAAGAGTAGTCCGAAAAATAGAGTAAGCAGAATTTCACAGTTGGTGTGTAAAACCCAGTTTTAAAAAAAAAATCTTGGCTCCTCTCTGAACACTTTATGTATGGGTGATGATGGGATTAATAAAAATGTTGACTATGTTGGAAGTGTACCTCAGGAACTCCACTGCAGACAAGAAAGAGGACTAAGCTCCCCTCACAATCTTAGTTGTAGACGTACTATTTAAATTTCACACCTATGACTCTTTTCACTAGATCTTTGGAATATTTAATTGTTCAGTACCTCTCTTCTTTGTGAAGTCAATACAGCATGAGGAATGTTTGATCTCTCTGTACGATTCAAGAGTAAACAATTTTCTGTTAGGGGAACTGCAGAGGCAAGAATAATCTTTTAACACCTGGAGCAATTTCAGATCTAAATTAGGAACATCAATTCTGCATGAGAAATAATTTGCAGAATTGCCCAAAAAATAAAATAAAGCAGCGACAATACATTCTTGCAGCTGTGGCCAGCAAGGTAGGAAGATACTGTGCACTTGCAGAATGTTATTTAGGTATTTACAACATTGCAGAAATGGCAACCAGTAGAGGCAAGTTAAGCTCAAGTTTGCTTTAAGATGTAGAGATGTTTGGCATTCAGAGAGGAGGTCATGAGATCTCTGGTGTTCCTAACACTTGAGTTATCCCAGAGAACACTTGTCATCAATGCAGCTGAGGGTGTTGGCTACAGCATACCAACGAGCTAGGAAAAGGATGCTTTCAGTCCTAGTAAGGCTGTGATTTCAGTCTCATGCAGACACCAGCAGTGAGAAGTTCTCTTTTTCCAATAAACTCCGATCACCAGGATTTAATATTTTAAAAAAGATACTGTTGGGACCTGAATTACTAAGACATCACCAGGGATCTCCAAACACCTCATACTTGATTCACTGCAACCTGGACACAGATTGATTAACGGATTCTAGACAGAGCTGCTCAGGCCCCCAAGGCTTCGTTGCCACTGAAGCCACATGTGGATTTGGAAGTGGAATCTCAGCCTATTAAAATCAATAGCATCTACAGAAATATCTCCAATGCAGGCTTTCTAAACCGTAGGGTTCCTTGAGTACTCTGCAGGGGTCCCCTGTTATTTTCACCTATTGTAGGAGGAAGTATGATAGTGCACACTATAATAGCGGGTACTGTAAAAAGAAACACTAAATTGGAGGTCAGAATCATACTGAGCTAATTATTAAAATAATACAGATATAGTACTAACCTCTGGACACCTGTATATATCATGGGTGTTTGGTGCAACAGTATTTACTTTGAGTAATCCACCTGATGAGCAGGTGGTACTTGGCAGTGTGGGCAACACTGCTCTTTTGAGAAGCACGAGAACCTTCCAGCAGCCTGAGATCTTCCAAGGGGTGGAGTCTCAGGCTGAAGGTAGGAAGGACCAGTGAGTGAGTGACACCTGAAGGTGGATGTCACTAGCTGATCTGGAGAGAGATAGATCTGGAGAGAGATAGCTCTCAAGGTCGGGCAAGCCAGGACGGCAACACACAGACAGACAAAGTACAAAGACAGAAGGCTGATTCGGTATCCAAGGCAGGCAGGGTTGGCAACGGATGATCAGATATGCGTGCGGAGAGGTAGTCAGGAAAGCAATAGGTCATAACAGATATCAAACAATGCCTAGTCTTGGGTGTGAGGTCTGTGGTCTCTACACCCTGGAACTAGTCTGATGTATAACAGAATAATACACAAGTTCCCTAATCTTGGGTGTGAGGTCCGTGGTCTCAACACCCTGGAACTAGTCTGAAGTATAACACAATAATAACACAGTAGTAATCTGGCTCAGTGTGAATTCCCAGGTCCTCCTGGTTCAAACACACTGTTGGATCTGACTAAGGTCTGAGTGCTTCCACGTAGTGTTCGCAATGGCAGACAACTTGCGACTGTCCAGCAGTAACTATATATAGAGTAGCGCTCTCTGGCGCCACCCCTGAGTGATAGACCAATAGCCACTTGCTCTGAGGTCAGCTGACCAGCCTGGTCAGCTGATCCCCCCTTGGCCGTCATACAAGTTCTGCCTCTCAGTGCGCGCGCGCGTATTCCTGAATCTGTGTGAACTAACAGACCCAGCCACACCAGACGCATGCTGCTGCGTACAAACCGCCGCACTGGACGCGGAACCAGCCGCCTTGCTATCAGTACACATGTCGGCTTTTCCGCGTTCTCTCACAGTACCAGACACATGCTTCTGCGTGCAAACCACCGTGCTGGACGCGGAATTAGCCGCCTTGCTGTCAGCACACGTGGCAGCTTTTCCGCGTTCTCTCACAGTACCCCCCCCCCCCTGAGGAGTGGACTCCGGACACTTCCCACCAGGCTTTCCAGGATGCAAGTTATGGAATTCCTTCTTTAATTCCTCTGCGTGCATACGACAATCTGGCACCCAAGTTCTTTCCTCTATGCCATTCCCCTTCCAGTGAACCAAATACTGCATGGAGTTCTGCACAAGCTGTGAGTCCAGAATCCTTTCAATTTCATACTCAGGTTGGTCACCAACCAACACAGGGGGAGGGGTGAAGCGGAATCCACGTGCACTGCCGGCTTGAGCAAGGACACATGAAATGATCTCACGCCTCGCATGCTGGTAGGGAGATCAATGGCATAAGTGACATTATTGATCTTTCTGCTCACTGGAAAGGGACCCACAAATCTGGGACCCAACTTGGGTGACAGTTGCTTTAGAGCCAAATGTCGTGTGGACACCCAGACCA
Source organism: Hyperolius riggenbachi (assembly GCF_040937935.1). NCBI lineage: Eukaryota > Metazoa > Chordata > Amphibia > Anura > Hyperoliidae > Hyperolius > Hyperolius riggenbachi. The sequence goes on along the minus strand of NC_090647.1, from coordinate 352,592,410 downwards.
AATCTCCTGGAAGAAATTCCCATTCTATGGAACGTCTCCTGTCAGCCTGTTTCTTCTGGTTCTGAAAAGCCCTCCCCAGATTTCTTTTAACCATTCCCCAAATCTGTTTTAAAGACCTCTGCCAAATCTCCAGGGCTGGAAACGGAGTAGAAGCCACTGGCAATGGGGTGAACTTAGGTAATTTTCCCGTCACCACCTGAAATGGGGAAAATCCTGAAGAGGAACTTTTCAGGTTGTTGTGTGCAAATTCTGCAAACGGCAAAAATTTGACCCAGTCGGTTTGTGCATCTGCAACATAACATCTCAGAAACTGTTCCAGAGACTGATTGACTCTTTCGGTCTGGCCATTGGTCTGTGGGTGGTAGCCTGATGAAAAAGAAAGCTCCATGTCTAACTGATGGCAGAATGCTCTCCAAAACTTGGATACAAATTGAACTCCCCGATCTGACACTGCTGGATGAAGAGATCAGCCAATTCCTGGGCCGAGGGGAGTCCTTTCAGGGGGACAAAATGGGCCATCTTACTGAATCGATCGACTACCACTCAAATGACCGTCATGCCCTCAGACCTGGGGAGTTCGCCCACAAAATCCATGGACAAATGGGTCCACGGCTCACTCGGAACTGGCAAAGGCTGCAATGTTCCAACAGGTGCCTGACGGGAGGGTTTGCTCCTAGCACATACTGCACATTCTCTTACATACTCCTTACAGTCTGTTGCCAATGACGGCCACCAAGCACATCTAGCAATGAGATCCTGAGTTCTGGTGGCCCCAGGATGCCCAGCATTCTTGGGGGAATGAAACAGCTGCAACAGCTGTAGGCGAAAAGGCAACGGTACAAACATGACCCCCTCAGGCTTCCCCTCTGGAACATCTTGTTGGAACGGACTTAAAGTGACAGTCCAGTCTTTCCAGGTCTCAGTGGCTGCCAGGACAACTTTCTAAGGGACAATGGTCTCTGGGTCTGAGGGCTGTGCTGTCTCGGGCTCAAAACACCTGGATAAGGCATCAGCCTTGATGTTCTTACTACCAGGGGTATACGTGATTACAAATCTGAATCTTGAGAAAAATAACAACCACCGGGCTTGTCGGGGGCTAAGTCTCTTAGCGCCCTCAATGTACTCCAAATTCTTGTGGTCAGTGTAAACAGTAATGGTATGTTCTGCCCCTTCTAGCCAATGTCGCCATTCCTCAAAGGCCAATTTGATGGCTAGAAGTTCCCTATTGCCTATATCGTAGTTTTTCTCTGCGGGTGAAAACCTACAGGAAAAATAGGCACAAGGATGCAGTTTTCCCTGCAAACCGGAATGCTGAGACAGCACAGCCCCTACCCCTACCTCTGAGGCATCTACCTCCACAATAAAGGGAAAGGTGACGTCAACATGTCTCAGTATGGGTGCAGAACAGAACAATTTCTTCAGAGTGGAGAAAGCAACATGGGCCTCTGGGGACCAGTGGGGAGCATCTGCCCCTTTCTTGGTGAGAGGTGAAATCACCGTAGAGTACCCGTTTATGAACCTCCTGTAGTAGTTGGCAAACCCCAGGAACCTCTGGAGAGCTTTCAGTCCTACAGGTTGGGGCCACTCCAAGACAGCTGAAACCTTTCCAGGGTCCATAGAGAGGCCAGAGGTCGAGATTATGTACCTCAGAAAGGCGACAGAGGTCACTTCGAAAATGCACTTTTCCAACTTAGCATACAACATTTTTTGTCTTAACTTCCGTAACACAAACCCAACATGTTTCCTGTGTTCTGAGAGGTTGGATGAGAAAATTAGTATGTCGTCTAAGTACACTAAGACGAATTTGCCCAATACCTCTCTGAAGACCTCGTTAATCAGCTCTTGGAAGACGGCCGGGACGTTACACAACCCGAAGGGCATCACTAGGTACTCGTAATGCCAGTCAGGTGTGTTAAAGGCCGTCTTCCATTCATCACCGTCCCTGACACGCACAAGGTTGTATGCACCCCTTAAATCCAGCTTCGAGAAAATCTTAGCATTGGTGACTTGGGTAAACAAATCGTCTATTAAGGGCAGAGGATAGCGATTTTTTTACTGTGATTTTATTTAAGCCCCGATAATCAATGCATGGACGGAGGCCTCCATCCTTTTTCACAAAAAATAATCCTGCCCCTGCTGGTGACCGAGAGGGACGAATAAAGCCTTTAGCTAAATTTTCTCGGATGTATTCTTGCATAGCTAATTTCTCTGGCCCAGATAAATTATAGAGATGACCTCTATAGGGCATACAACCAGACCTGAGATCAATGGGACAATCAAAAGGACGATGCGGAGGAAGTTTATCTGCTGACTTGGGACAAAACACATCCGGAAATTCTGAATACTGGTCTGGCAACCCCTCCATGTGAATCTTGGTTTTACCCAATGTTACCTTCACTAGACAATGATGATAACAATGGGTAGACCAGCTCGTTAGCTGACCTGAAGCCCAATTGATCTGAGGATGTAACCATGGCATACCAAGAATGATCGTGGAGGTTGTCATCCGCAAGACCAGAAACTGTAGATTCTCTCTGGGTTACACCCCCACCGTAACCCTTAACTCCGTGGTCTCTACACCCTGGAACTAGTCTGATGTATAACAGAATAATACACAAGTTCCCTAATCTTGGGTGTGAGGTCCGTGGTCTCTACACCCTGGAACTAGTCTGATGTATAACAGAATGATACACAAGTTTCCTAATCTTGGTTGTGAGGTCCGTGGTCTCAACACCCTGGAACTAGTCTGAAGTATAACACAATAATAACACAGTAGTAATCTGGCTCAGTGTGAATTCCCAGGTCCTCCTGGTTCAAACACACTGTTGGATCTGACTAAGGTCTGAGTGCTTCCACGTAGTGTTCGCAACGGCAGACAACTTGCGACTGTCCAGCAGTAACTATATATAGAGTAGCGCTCTCTGGCGCCACCCCTGAGTGATAGACCAATAGCCACTTGCTCTGAGGTCAGCTGACCAGCCTGGTCAGCTGATCCCCCCTTGGCCGTCATACAAGTTCTGCCTCTCAGCACGCGCGTATTCCTGAATCTGTGTGAACTAACAGACCCAGCCACACCAGACGCATGCTGCTGCGTACAAACCGACGCACTGGACGCGGAACCAGCCGCCTTGCTGTCAGCACACGCGGCGGCTTTTCCGCATTCTCTCACAGTATTACAGTAAAATCTCGACTGGGGTTCTGACTCTTCATACTCTACAAAATAAAAGGGTTTATTTGCTGCAGTCTCTGTTCTCGCAGGAATGATCTACTCATTCTTGTCAGGACAAGGAGTGAGCAAAATTCTACTAAACTGGGGACACAGACTGCTATAAAGAAGTAGTCCACCCAATTTTACACTCTCCAGAACTAAGCTGTCTTTCCTGGAGTCAGGCTTAAATAAATATGGTTTGCTTTCAGACAATTTTATGCTCCTAGATTGTGGATTAACTGACCGATGATTATTTATAGATAAAACGTATTATTTAACGTATTATTTCAATGTAAACAGGAATGGGCAACCACACCCATTACGTTTCTACTGAGGAGTGTGAAAGTGTGGCAACACTTGGATTTACATATTCTTCTTGTGATACAGAATACAAAACTTGATTCCAATATTGGCTCAAACAAGGTGTAAACATATCATACGAGGAAAACCGCCACAGCCACGCAAACTCCTCACAGGAGTGTATAAATCAGTGCCACTGAACTAACTGAAGTTTACACTGTCATCAATAAACACAGTTAAATATTATGGTGCTGTGCTTCACATACAGTCCTCTCCAAACACAGGCGTGTGGAATCCCACTGTGACTGACATGCTGAGACCTCTGAGGTACAAAGGTCAAACACACTTAGTTGCCCAAAAACAATGGTCAGCACTGTTCAGCGGCTTCACACGGCAGGCTTTTGTGTACCTGCTGCTTCACATGTACAGCAAAGCATGGAAACCCCCTGTATCTGCTATAGGTTCTGCTGCAGGTTTCCTGCATTAAAGGGAACCTAAACTGCGAAAGGATCTGGATTCGTCCTTTTAAAATAACACCAGTTGCCTGACTCTCCTGCTGATCCTGTGTCTCTAATACTTTCAGCCACAGCCCCTGAACAAGCATGCAGATCAGGTCCTCTGACTGAAGTCAGACTGGATTAGCTGCATGCTTGTTTCAGGTGTGTGATTCAGCCTCTGCTGTAGCTAAAGAGATCAGCCGGAATGCCAGGCAACTGGTATTGTTTAAAAGTAAACATCCATATCCCTCTCAGTTTAGGTTCCCTTTAAATGAAATAACCATAGATAGTGTAAATATTGCTTAGAAAACCTGTGCTTGCAAACCAGTAACAAATACATAGAAGATGAGCCACTTAGGGATGCAATGTGGGCTGGGTGATGAGGATCTCAAGTGACTTTAGCAGGAAAATTATACAAGGATCAATCGAAAAAAAAAAAAAAATAACACATGTAATATTGCTACAAATCCCAATCATCTATTACTAAACAAAGGTCAGTGCTAACTTTATTCCACTTCGCATTTATTATACAAAACAACATTTATATCGCACTTTTCTCCTGACGGACTCAAAGCAGTTGAGCTGCAGTCACTAGGGTGCGCTCAGTAGGCAGTAGCAGTATTAGGGAGTCTCTAGACCAAGCACTCCTTACTGAATAGGTGCTGGCTTAATGAACAGGTCATGGGCAGAGCCCTTAACCGTTACACTTATTAGATAATTAATAGGCACTGTGGCCTGAAATCCTTGCTCCAACAGAGCACCTGCTGGAGTAGACAGTAAATTAAACCTCTTTTGCTAGGATCCTGCTTTTGTACAGCTAGAATTCTCCATGCACACTATGCTTTTTTCGTATGCATTTTATGTACACTATCTTACATCCATTTCTTAAATTATTATTATTATTTAGTATTTATATAGCGCTGACATCTTTCACAGCGCTGTACAGAGTATATAGTCTTGTCACTTAACTGTCCCTTAGAGGGGCTCACAATGTAATCCATACCATAGTCATATGTCTATGTATATATCGTGTAGTGTATTTTCCAGACTTCAAGTGAGTGTGCCTAGCATTTCAGTGGTACTGTTCACATCACATACAGCCTGGATATATACACTTAATCTAATAATTTACCTGCCCCTGCATCCTCCTGTGTCCGTTGTACCTGGCGCGCAAGTGTGGCACACAGGTGGACTTCGGACAGCAGACGTGGGCATGTGTGCGTGGGTCACGGCTGTACACGCATTGCAGGGAGGGGGTGGTTTCAGCAATGCACGTCAGATAGCGGCTGCACGGCGACCATTAGCGGGCCTTTTTTACTTATATACTCATATCACACACATAGGAGCAAAATATGATCTTAAGGGGGTATTCTGAGGACCACCACTGTGATTGTGATGAGCTGTCTTGCCTAGAGGGCCCACTTATTGACTCTGAGTTGTATTATAGTCCCACCCTCTTCCGTGGCACTGATATGCATCTGATGAAGCAACCTGTGAGCTGTGAAACATGCGTTAGACTGGAATAAGCAAGGAGGAATGAATTGAAAATTGACTAACTATAACTGGAACCTGTAGCCCATTTTTTATTGACGTAAGAATCATGAATCTTGAATCATGTCCAAAAATGTTTGATTAGTGTATACAAATACTACTTCCCGAGGCAAAAAAATATGTATGCATATAGAACTGGCCCCCGCAGAGACCAGGACCTGTGACATACCAGCAATGAATGCCAATGCCATAAAAATGCAGTGGCTGGATATGGCCCTGGCCAATGAGTAAGACTGAAGTCTGGCATAAGGGTGGCCAGGAAAGTAAAGTTTACTGCTATTATTTTAAAGAAGGCCCCTTTCAAATGGGAGGCTGAAGGCAATGAAAAATATTTTTAAAAAGTTGTACACCGTGTTAATTATTTCAGAGAAGATTCAGAGTTTAAAACGTTTATGGCTGATGGGAAAAAATTGTGTATGCGGATTGATCTAAAACATCTACCTGATGGTAGGAGCTCAAATTAAGTGTTTTCTGGGTGAGTGTTGAGCTCAGTTCACATTAGCGTGAACAGCGGACCGAAAGAGGAATGGATACTGCACAAACGGAACGGATGTAAACGGTTCCAATGTTAACCAATGGAACGGTTCACATCCGTCCACTCCAAAGTATCTGTTCCACTGGATGGAACGCAATTTTGCTGGATGGAACGCAATTTTACTGCAGCACCTATTTTTCCAGACCGTTGAGCCCAGTGGACTGGAAATGGAATATGAAACCCCGCATTGGGGGCAATGGGAGAACGGAAGGTTTCTTCTGAGGGCTAGTCCACTGGGGATGGGTGTCTGGGGGGACGCTCAATTGGGGGTGTTGGTCTGGGGGGATGCTCCACTAGGGGTGGGGGTCTGCAGGGGCGTAAGTGAGAGCGGGCAGGTGAGGGAGGGTTTCTTACCAGGCTTCCGTCTCTTCCCCTATTGTCCCACGTCACGTCATGTGACTACCAAACTTCCGGGTTGAAGGAGGAAGTGTGGTAGTCATGTGACACCACGTGAGACACAAGGAGGAAGACAGAAGCCTGGTAAGTTAACCCTGCTTCACCCACCCACTCAGGTGCACGGATCGAAGTGAAAACTGATTCGATCGACCAGTGATCAGATACGTTTTTACGGATCCTTTAGCCAGTGTGAACGAAGTCTTACAGATCCGGTGAAGCGGGAACCAAATCTGCATTACCCGATCAGTTTGGCTTTAAAATGCAATGTGAACTGAGCCTAAGCCTTGATAATCATTTTGGCCCTTCTCATACAGGGAGTCTTATACTAGAGTTCGAGTGATGGTAGTTTTGTGCCGATAATGACCTCTGCTGTTTTTACAACCCACTGCAGGGCTTCTCTATTGGCCTTGGTGCAGCTGTTGTACTAGGCCATCATGCAGTTTGTGAATCAATAGAAATTAACCAGCAGCTTCTGAGGAAGGTTAGCGCTTCTTAGCTTTCTCAAAAAGTAGGGGTGTTGCTGTGCTTTGCTGATTACAGCTTAAGTGTCGTCAGCCCAGGACAGGAAGTCCTCTGTGATGGTGACTCCCAGAACTTAATGCTGGAAACTTTCCACAGCATCTGCCTTGATCATTATCGGTATGTGATTGGTCTTTTTGGTGGTCCTAAATGCCAGAATAACCTATTTAGACTTATTTGTATTTAACAACAAGTTGTTAATGTCACACTATGCAGTCAGATTCCTAACTTCTTCCCTGTATGCGACTTTGTTGTCTGATAAGCCCAATGACAGTTGTATCGTCTGAAAATTTAAGAATTATGCTTGATTTTTGGATAGGTTGACAGTAATAGGGGAAAAGTGCGTAGAGGAGAGGACTTAATACACAGCCCTGTGGGGTAAGTGTGGAGGACATGAGCTTTCCTAACCTGGCAGTTTGAAGGCAATTTGCTAAAAAGTCCAATAACCTGTTACATATGGACTGAGCAAGACCTAGTACATAGAGTTTGTTGATCAGCTATCTAGGTACGATATATATATATTCCCGCCCCCCCCCCCCTTCCGGGAGATATGTTACTGTGGACAGAGCACTGTGTTTATTCTTATGGAGCATTCGGGATTGTCAGAGCTTAATTACATGCCAGGTGCACTGATCGGTTAGTACCACTGTCCCTGTCCTTATCAGTGCATTGCATCTATCTGCATAGGGAAAGCTGTGATGGATATTGTTGATTCCCCCTTTATTATTACAGTGCTCTGTATAGAAGGTGTTTTCTCACGCACAATTTCAAGCTCCATCTCTGGCAACACTGTGTTTGGCACTTGCACTTCTTGATAGCCCATTAAGTTTTGAATATACCCGATAAAAGTTTTGCAATACAACGTGTGCTTCTAGTCTCTGGACATTGGTGGGTTTTTTTTGAAGATCATGATAAAAACATACACAGGAGGTAAGGGTCCGCCGCACAGTGTATATTTGACTGAAGGCAGAATACCCCTTTATGAGTTTTCTGTTCTCACATTACAGAAATATGAAACCTCTGCCTGAATCGGCATGATCTTTGAACATGCGGTTTGATTTAATTTTATGTAATGTACAAACAACATGAATTCCAACATGTTTACTGAAGCTGGCAATCCTCATAAATCATCGCTCAGCTCTGCAGTATGCTACACAACAGGTAGCATTCATTTACTCTTCCAAAAGGGAAAAGTAAAGAGATTAGAAAACAATCATAGCTAAACCACGAGGGCCTTAAGAATAAATAAACAGATAAAGAAAAAGAGGTATGTGAAAAAAAAAAATAGATCCCGTGCTCAGTTGCATGCAACACATCCACACCCCTTCCAAACATATTCACAAGGCAGGTTGTAACAGATTTATTAAAAGGGAGGGGCACCTGTGTAAAGAGGAATATCAAAGGTCACACTTGCCCTGTTCCTCCAGCCTCCGCATCTTCCCACAGCAAAGCAGGGAAACTGAAAAGCATCTTAAACAAAGGGGATCCCCCACCACTAGCACAAGGCCCTGATGCAGCAGCTTAGCACCAGGACTGACCATCTGTCACTTTACTGGGGATGCTGGGGAGGGGGAGAGGAATGTAGTGAAGAGGAAGAAACTGAGGAAGATTTCTCAAAAGTGCTACCAATAAGAAATACAAGAGATGCATAATGAGGCAGAATTAAATGTAAACACAAACACTTCAAAATTTCCCCACTGCTGCTCAGAAATAACACTGTGTCAAAATAAAACACAGCCCTTTATTCCAAGTGCCACGCTTTCTCGGATGTAAGACAAACGTTTGCAGAAGTTATGAAGTGAGCTTTCCTGGGCTACAGGAATGTGAGCTGCAAAGTGAAATCATTCCATAAATAAGACTTATTTTTCCTTATTAAATGTGATCTTGGCTCTATCACAATGCAGTGGCTTGGAGCTGCTGCCCACTCACTGAATGTGGAATATTCAGAATTCCAGCAGTCATTATCAGAAAGGAGCAGCTGAGAGGGAACCACTCCCTATTTATCTCCCTGCCCTAATCACATAAGAGAGAGAGCAACTGTCCAAGTGCAGAGGGAGTGGAGACATCTGTTGTCTTCATCACACCACTGGAGCTAGCAATCCGCTGGGACAGGATTGCCCAAGAGGAGAAAACAAAAGAGAAGTGACAGCAGTGGAGGTCAACACATCAAGCATGCTTCATTAATAAAGCAGTAAACAGAGCTATGCTGGTGAGAACTGGGAGCTCTCTGCAATGATTTTGAAGTGTGCATCATAGGCAAGCTTTGCATGTGTTTTAACTACACTTTACCTTGAAAACAATGCAAAAAAAAAAAAAAAAAAAAAAAAATTCACCAGAATGCACTGCATTACATTAACATGCCTTTTTTCCATTCACATTTCTTGCCCAAGAATATACATTCCAGGGCATAATGATTCATTTCAAATGCACTGTTGAGGCAACATACAATACTCAATTATAGATGGGAAACTGAAGAAAATTCAGCACTCTGCATTTGCAATCAGATTTCCAGCACTTTTTTTCTGTGTTCATTCGCAGCATATTTAATTAGAAAGCGCAGGGAAAAAAAACAACCTGCTGTGTGATTTAAATGCGAATGAATGCAAGCGACGTATGATGCCTGAGCGGGCCATTTACTACATTTTGTGTGTGCGGCCAAACGCTCACTATTCTACTATGAGTGCTCCCTGCCTTAAACGGAAGCAGAAAATGTGGGCACCACCACAGACCACAATATCAGTTGTGGCAATAGTGGCACCCAATGGACAGTTTGCACAGGATATACCTGAAGCACCGGGGCAGAGGAGGAACTGATAGCGACGGAGATTTCAGTGCAGATAGCGGCGGCAATGGCAAGTTATTGGGTGCTAGTGTTAGGGCTAGTTCACGCTGGGCGATTTTTCAGCGTTTTGCTGATCACCGGCAATCAGCAAAATGCTGCTGTTGCTAATGCAAGTCAATGGTAGTGTTCACACTGTAGCGATCGGCAGTGATTAGCGATTTGCTGATGGTGCATGCAGCATTTTTGAAGTGATTGCATTTCATAGAATCACAAAACGCAATCACTCCTAAATCGCTTTCCTATACAGTGAAAAAACAGCTTCTTGCTGATCGCCGGCGATCAACAAAACGCTACCAAAGCGCCCAGTGTGAACTAGCCCTTAGCAGTAGGTGTGTGTGTGAGCGCATATGATTGGGGAGAGGGGTGGGGGTTAGAGTTTTTAGTGTTAGGATTAGGTAGGGATTGGTTATTGTTAGGAATAGGTAGAGTGAGCAAGGTTAGGTAAAGTGTTGGTGGATAGAGTTGGGCCGAACCTCCGATTTTAGGTTCGCGAACCGGGTTCGCGAACTTCCGCGGAAGGTTCGGTTCGCGTTAAAGTTCGCGAACCGCAATAGACTTCAATGGGGATGCGAACTTTGAAAAAAAAAATAATTATGCTGGCCACAAAAGTGATGGAAAAGATGTTTCAAGGGGTCTAACACCTGGAGGGGGGCATGGCGGAGTGGGATACACGCCAAAAGTCCCCGGGAAAAATCTGGATTTGACGAAAAGCAGCGTTTTAAGGGCAGAAATCACATTGAATGCTAAATGACAGGCCTAAAGTGCTTTAAAACATCTTGCATGTGTATACATCAATCAGGTAGTGTAATTAAGGTACTGCTTCACACTGACACACCAAACTCCACTGAACAGAACAGGTATGCAGTGGCGGGTTCACTAAACAGCTATACAGTGGCGGGTCCACTGAACAGAACAGGTATGCAGTGGCGGGTTCACTGAACAGGTATGCAGTGGTGGGTTCACAGAACAGGTATGCAGTGGTGGGTTCACAGAACAGGTATGCAGTGGCAGCAGGATCACTGAACAGGTATGCAGTGGTGGGTGGGTTCACAGAACAGGTATGCAGTGGTGGGTTCACAGAACAGGTATGCAGTGGCAGGATCACTGAACAGGTATGCAGTGGTGGTGGGTGGGTTCACAGAACAAGTATGCAGTGGCAGGATCACTGAACAGGTATGCAGTGGTGGGTGGGTTCACAGAACAGGTATGCAGTGGCAGCAGGATCACTGAACAGGTATGCAGTGGTGGGTGGGTTCACAGAACAGGTATGCAGTGGTGGGTTCACAGAACAGGTATGCAGTGGCAGGATCACTGAACAGGTATGCAGTGGTGGTGGGTGGGTTCACAGAACAAGTATGCAGTGGCAGGATCACTGAACAGGTATGCAGTGGTGGGTGGGTTCACAGAACAGGTATGCAGTGGCAGCAGGATCACTGAACAGGTATGCAGTGGTGGGTGGGTTCACAGAACAGGTATGCAGTGGCAGGATCACTGAACAGGTATGCAGTGGTGGTGGGTGGGTTCACAGAACAGGTATGCAGTGGCAGGATCACTGAACAGGTATGCAGTGGCAGGATCACAGTACAGGTATGCAGTGGGCTGAGGGCTCACTGAACAGAACAGGTATGCAGCCAGGAAGAAGTTAAGCCTAACTAATCTTTCCCTATATGAGAGACTGCAGCAGCTCGCCCTACTCTCACTAATGCAGGCACACGAGTGGCCGTAATGGCCGCCGCTGCCTGCCTTATATAAGGGGGGTGGGGCTCCAGGGGCTAGTGTAGCCTAATTGGCTACACTGGGCCTGCTGACTGTGATGTAGAGGGTCAAAGTTGACCCTCAGGTGCATTATGGGGCGAACCGAACTTCTTCCGCAAAACGTTCGCGTGCGGTACCCGCACGCGAACCACCTAAGTTCGCGCGAACCACGTTCGCCGGCGAACCGTTCGGCCCAACTCTATTGGTGGAATATCTGTAAAATTGCAGATATTCTACTATTATTTATTTATTTTATTTATTCAAGTATTTATATAGCGAAGACATATTACGCAGCACTGTACAGAGTTTATTGTCTTATCACTAACTGTAACCTCAGAGGGGCTCACAATCTAGTCCCTACCATAGTCATATGTCTATGTATGTATCATGTAGAGTATATAACATAGTCTAGGGCCAATTTAGGCGGAAGCCAATTAACTTATCTGTATGTTTTTGGGATGTGGGAGGAAACCGGAGTGCCCGGAGAAAACCCACGCGGACACGGGGAGAACATACAAACTCCTTACATATGTTGACCTGGCTGGGATTCGAACCAGGGACCCAGCGCTGCAAGGCAAGAGCGCTAACCACTATGCCATCCATCACTAAGCCATGCTATTGGCATTATCCAGCACCCAATAGTAGAATATCAGCAATTATACCCCGGGATCATGCAATTCTGTAATAAAAATGGCAGATAACAGTGCTGAGTTTGCCATACAGCTGTGTTAGGCCTGGAACCCACCAGCAGCGCTTTTCTAAGCCTTTTATAAGCGCTTGTGATTTCTTGCTAACGTATTGCTGTGTGTAATTCCACTTGAAGGATGCGATTTTTAAAAAATCCCCCCTAGCATTACATAAGCAAGAGCTTTTCAAATCACAAGAGCTTTAAAAAGCACTGCTAGTGGGTCCCAGGCCTTACTGTGAGCCTGTTTTGCTGGACTGTTATGTGTCTCATGTTAACCACTTAAGCCCGAAGGGTTGAAATTTTTTTACATCCGAGCAACTTTCACCCCCCATTCATTTGCCAATAACTTTATCACTACTCATCACAATTAATTGATCTATATCTTGTTTTTTCCGCCACCAATTAGGCTTTCTGTGGGTGGTATATTTTGCTAAGAGCCACTTTACTGTAAATGCATTTTAACAGGAAGAATAAGAAAAAAATGGTTTCACCCATTATAGTTTTAAAATAATACATGCCTCCATAATTAAAACTCACGTATTGTATTTGCCCATATGCCCCGGGTATTTCACCGTTAAAATTATGTCCCTATCACAATGTATGGCGACAATATTTTATTTGGAAATAAAGGTGCATTTTTTGCGTTTTGCGTCCATCATTGTTTAGAAGCCCATAATTTATTAAATCATATTGATATACTCCTTTGACATGAATATTTAAAAAGTTCAGACCCTTAGGTAACTATTTATGTTTTTTTTTTATTATTATTGTAATTTTTTTTTTTTTTTTTAATTTAAACTTGTATGTGGGTATTTTTTGGTGTGGGAGGTAAACAGGGTTTTTTTTAATATATTTATAGGTTTATTCTTAAAACTTTTTATTTTTAGGTGTAATTTGCTATTTGGCCACAAGATGGCCAGAATCAAAAAGTCCTGGGAGCGATCGATCTCGCTCCCAGGCAGAAGAAAGGAGACCAGAGCTCAGAAAAGCCGCAGCGTCTGAAGAGACGCTGTCGGCTTTTCTCCGGGGGGGTCCGATCAGCGAAAGGGATTTATAATCCCTTTCACTGATCGGTGGGCTAGCGGCCAGCAGTGGGGGCGCGTACGGGGGGGGGGGGGGGGCCCGCGGGCGCGCGCGCGTCCCGCGGGAGTGCGCGCAGCCCAACTGGACGAGAAATCCAGTTGGGCTTAAGTGGTTAAAGAGACACTGAAGCGAAAAAAAAATTAGGATATAATGAATTGGTTGTGTAGTACGGATAATTACTAGAACATTAGTAACAAAGAAAATATTCTCATATTTTTATTTTCAGTTATATAATGCTTTTTTATAACATTGCATCATTCTCTAATATTTGCAATTTACACACTACTCAACATTCTAAATGTTTTTACAGAGCAGGTCAGTGAACTATTGACCTGTCCTCTGGAGAGAAAAAGAAAATACAGTGACTGACAGTTGAGACAACTACCTTCAGAAGACAGAGCTCTCTGCGACTTTCAAAGTCGTGGAGCTCAATGGCTCTTTTGCATAGATAACTGGAGTTTCTTAACTCTTCCTGTACTGGAAACAATATTAGACTTATGTCTCTGCGCCTAATGTTTTATATCTTAGCTATACTACACATACAAATCATTATATCATATTTTTTTTTCACTTCAGTGTCTCTAAGTCTGCCTGGTAGAAAAGTGAACAGGGGACACGCATAATTTAATATTTGAAAAAGAGGATATGGAACATGCAGGCTTCAGTAGTCTCTCACACACACACGTATTGTTATATTTACTGATTATCTATCTTACTCCACACAAGATGCACATCACATCTGTTTAATCCTTTTTGTCCTCTTCTGTCCATGTAACTTGTTTGTACTATACTTATTTGTACAGTGTTATAAGATATGACAAGGCTATACAAATCAATAACAATTATATATACAGACACACACGCACATATACACTATATTTGTAGACCAGCTCTTCAATTTCTGAGTCATCTGGTACTCATTGTCCAAATGCTATTGTACAGAAGAATGACATTGTCTGCTGCTGTGCTGTGTATGGAATTTTAGACTCACTGTCAGAACAGCAACAGTAGAGGGCAGCCTCTTCCCAAATAGGACTGGACTAAAAATAACCCAAGAATAAAAGTATGATTAGATTGACTTGCATTAAAAACATCAGTGAGGGCTGAGACACACCAGAAAAGCTCCCCAAACGCTAGAGGTTTCAAAAGCTCTTCCCAATGTAATGCTTTGTTGTTGTTTTTTTTTTTTACAAAACCTCATCTCTCCAGTGTGCATAGACACATAGGATAACATATTAGCAGGAGGTTTCAAAAACTGAACACGCTTAGAAAAACTCCTCTGGTGTGCACCAGGCCTTACATTTTATTGGGTAGAACTGGCACTGTTATGCCTTTGCAGTGACAGAGTACCCATCTGCGCACACATCGCCACAGGATACATATGGGTTGGAGCTGGAGTCCTAACCTTCATTGTGGAATGGACTGGATCTTCCTCTTCCAACCATATTTTATTGTGCAGGTCTGTTGGTTTGAGGTCTATTATTCATGGCCTTTGTGTGCCAGTGGTTTTTCTTTTGTATTTCCATTTTCTGCAGAACAGGTTTACAATGTATTGTTTATAAGGAAAAAAAAAAAGCTGAAACAGTCACTCCGGTTGTCATCAGACCCACCCAGTAACGGTAACCTGTACAGATGAACCTTCAGTGACAAGAGTATAGGGGATTACCAGTAATGTATATTGTATTTCTTGCCACCCGAAGGACCACTGCAGGGCTGCTATGAAGAAATTCTAGTTTTACAGCATTGTTCAGGTTACATACCTTTTTCTACAACAATGCTCAGGAGAGATACCCGATTGGCTATCATTTCTTAGACAGGATGTGCATTGTAGCTAAGTTTATTAGAGCAGACAGGCAACCAACATCTTACCCTGGAAGAATAATCTCTGCTACGAAGTAGATGAGATCATAAAGTAGAGATGTCCCGAACTTTTCGCCGGCGAACGGGAATGGGCAAACTTCCGTGGTTCGCGATCGCGGAGAACCGCAAACTTTTCCGGAAGTTCGATTCGCGCCCATAGTTCATCATTAGGGTCAACTTTGACCCTCTACATCACAGTCAGCAGGCACATTGTAGCCAATCAGGCTACACTCCCTCCTGGAGCCCCCCTTATAAAAGGCAGGCAGCGTCGGGCATTGGACTCACTCGTGTGCCTGCAGTAATTAGAGAAGGGAGAGCTGCTGCAGAGAGAGCTATAGGGAGAGCTTAGGCTCTTGTAGGCTTGTTAGCTTGCTCCTTGTTAATTCTTATTGCTAAAAAAGCACCCCTCAACAACTCTTTTGAGAGCTAATCTTGTTCTTGTGATCTATTTTTTTTTTTGTGTGCGTTTCCCACAGACACTTGTGTTTCATAGACAGCCTTGGTAATTCTTACTGTGCCACTGCCAGGCCCAGCACATTCAGTGACTACCTGTGTGTGTTACAGGCAGCTGTACATTTGCAATCCCAATCACTGCACCTGTTCACTGTTCAGTGCAGCTACCTACCTATACCTACGTGAGCGCACGCATTGTTAATATCACCAGTCGTTGCACCTGTTCAGGGTACGTATGTGTGTGGGTGGGTGTGTGGGTGGGTGGGTGTGTGTGTGTGTGTGTTTGTGACAGGCAGCTGCACATTTGTAATTCCAATCACTGCACCTGTTCACTGTTCAGTGCACCTACCTACCTACCTACCTACCTACCTACCTACCTACGTGAGCGCAAGCAGTGTAATATGCCACCAGTCATTGCACCTGTTTATGGTACCTGTGTGTGACAGCTGCACATTTGTAATACCAATCCCTGCATACCTGTTCACTGCACCTGTGTGACCGCACACTGTTTAGTATACCAGTCCGTGCATACCTGTTAACTGCACCTGTGTGACAGCTGCACATTGTATTGTAATACCAATCCCTGCATACCTGTTCACTGCACCTGTGTGACTGCACATTGTATTAGTCAAGTCAGTGCATACCTTTCACTTCATTCCCCCCCCCCCCCCCCCTCCCCGATATGGAAAAAACAGGTAGAGGCAGAGGCAGGGACAGACCCAGAGGCAGGCCACCCGGCAGGTCTGTTCGAGGTCATGCTGACGTGATTTCGTGCGGCCCTGGCCTAAAGTACAGTGCTCAGAAGAAGGCGCGTCCCATCAACTCCCAAGATTGTCAGGACGTGGTTGACTATTTAACACAGAACACCTCATCTTCCGCAGCCACCAGCGCTACTCCAAGTACCACATCCGCTACATTTGACACTTTGCAGGAGATATTTGGTGGGGAAATCACTGATTCACAGCCGTTGTTGTTACAACATGATGAAGGCGTTAAGCATGTTACATCACCTCATATGTCTGAGTTAGGCGACGCTATGGACGTCAGGTGTGAGGAGGAGGAGGAAAAAGTACCCGCTGTTGGTGCAGTTTTGGAGGTGTCTGATACAAGCAAACCTTTGGAGGATGATTAGGATGATGATGATACGGTCATGGATGCCACGTGGGTTCCTAAGAGACACGATGACCAAGGGGACAGTTCAGAGGGGGAGTCAGAGAGGAGGAGGAGACAAGTTGCTGAAAGAAGCAGGCGGAGGATGTCGTCAGAAACAGCTGGTGGCAGTGTCCGGCGCCATGTATCGCCACCTATGTACAGCCAGCCAACATTCCCTTCAACGTCAGCTGCTGACGCCACCATAGTGCCCAGACCCAAGGGTGGGTCAGCGGTGTGGAAATTTTTTAGTGTGTATGCCAAAGATCAGAGCAATGCCATCTGTACTCTCTGCCACCAAAAATTGAGCCGTGGAAAGGCCAACACTCACGTAGGGACAACTGCCTTACGAAGGCCCATGCTGAAAAGGCACAAGCTGCAATGGGAAGACCACCTGAGCAAAAGCAGCACACAAAAGCAAAGCCACCCTCCTTCTCCTCTTCTTCCTTCAGGTGCATCATCTTCTTCAGCCACTTTCTCCCTTGCACCTTCACAATCACAGCCAACCTCCTACACTCCGCCTCTCACCTTGAGCGGTTCCTGCTCCTCTGCCCACAGCAGCAGCCAGGTGTCCGTGAGAAAAATCTTTGAGCGGAAGAAGCCAATGTCTGCCAGTCACCCCCTTGCCCCGCATCTGACAGTTGGCTTGGCGGAACCGTTATCTCGCCAGCTGGTACCATACCAGCTGGTGGACTCTGAGGTCTTCCGAAAATGTGTGCCATTGGGACACCGCAGTGAAAGATACCAGGCTGCAATTATTTCTCCAAAAAGGCGATACCCAAACTGTACCATGAAGTTGAGAGGCAAATGGTGTCATCTCTGGCGCACAGCGTTGGGTCAAGGGTCCATCTGACCACAGATGCCTGGTTTGCCAAGCACGGTCAGGGCTGGTACATTACTTACACAGCCCATTGGGTCAACCTGGTAACCGCAGGCAAGCAGGGAGTACTTGGCTGTGCAGTGGACATAGTGACACTGCCACAGCTTGCAGGCAGGCCTGCTGCCACCTCCTCTCCTCCTGCTACATTCTCTTCGCTGTCGTCGTCCTCCTCCTCCTCCTCTTTGGCTGAGTGGCAGCGTAACTCTACTGGTGCTGCGATCTCCTCTCCAGCTACACAGCCCCAGCTCCCCAGGGTCTATGCTGCATGCCAGGTACGACGGTGTCACTCCCTCTTAGACATGTTTTGCCTCAAAGTGGAGAGTCACACTGAAGCAGCTCTCCTGGCTGCTCTGAACAAACAGGTGGATCAGTGGCTGATACTGCACCAACTGGAGATCGGCAACGTGGTGTGTGACAACGGCAGCAATCTAATTTCGGCTTTGAATTTGGGAAAGTTGACACATGTACCCTGCATGGCACATGTGCTCAATCTTGTAATTCAGAGATTTGTGTCTAAGTACCCAGGCTTACAGGATGTCCTAAAGCAGTCCAGGAAGGTGTGTGGGCATTTCAGGCGGTCTTACACGGCCATGGCATGCTTTGCTGACATTCAGCGGAGAAACAAATTGCCGGTGAGACGCTTGATTTGCGATAGCCCGACTCGCTGGAATTCGACCCTCCTGATGTTCGACCGCCTGCTACAATAGGAGAAAGCCGTCAAACAGTATCTCTACAACTACAGTCAAAGGACACAGTCTAGGGAGATGGGGATATTCTGGCCGAATTACTGGACACTGATGCGAAATGCCTGCAGGCTCATGCAGCCGTTTGAGGAGGTGACAAACCTGGTGAGTCGTAGTGAAGGTGCCATCAGCGACTTGATCCCATATGCCTTCTTCCTGGAGCATGCCGTGCGTAGAGTGGTGGATCAAGCTGTGGAGGAGCGTGAACAGGAACAGGAACGGGAGGAAGAGTTGTGAGATCAATTCTCAGCAGAAGCAGATGATTCCTCAACACCTGCGGCAGCACAGAGGGGGGAGGAGGAGGAAGAGTCGTTTGGGGAAGAGGAGTCAGATGATGAGGAAAGTGTTGTTTTGAAGGAGGAGGATGAGGCGGAAGAACAATCGCAGCAGGTGTCGCAGGGGGCTTGTGCTGCTCAACTTTCCCGTGGTATTGTTCGTGGCTGGGGGGAAGAGGAGAACTTAGCTGACATCACTGAGGAAGAGCAAGAGGAGATGGATAGAACGTCTGCATTCAACTTTGTGCAGATGGCGTCTTTCATGCTGTCCAGCCTGTTGAGGGACCCCCGTATAAAAAAAACTCAAGGGGAATGAGCTGTACTGAGTGGCCACGCTACTAGACCCTCGGTATAAGCACAAAGTGGCGGAGATGTTTCCAAATCACCAGAAGGCAGAAAGGATGCAGCACTTGCAGAACACGCTGGCAACTATGCTTTACAATGCGTTTAAGGGTGATATCACAGGACAACGCAATAAAGGTATCACTGCCAGTAATCCTTCTCCCATGTCCACGCAGGCAAGGACAGGACGCTCCAGCGATCTCATGGTGATGTCGGACATGCAGACATTCTTTAGTCGCCTTAGCGCTTCCAGATCCACCCTCCACCAACGCCTCGACCGGCAGGTAGCCAACTACCTGGCCTTAAGTGTGGATGGAGACACTGAGCAGCGATGAACCCTTGGACTACTGGGTGCGCAGGCTTAACCTGTGGCCACAGCTGTCCCAATTTGCCATCCAACTTCTGTCTTGCCCTGCCTCAAGCGTCCTGTCAGAAACGACCTTCAGCGCAGCTGGAGGCATTGTCACTGAGAAGAGAAGTCGCCTAAGTCAAAAAAGTGTTCAGTACCTCACCTTTATCAAGTCGCTCCCCACACAGCATCTCTGCCTGCAGGCCGCTTGACTGCCTTCTCCGCCACCACCAACAGGGTCCAGGACTCGAGGCGGATTCCTGAATTTTTAAGGCCGCTGCTAGCACAGGCTGCTATAATAATTTTTCTGGTGCGTGTACATGCCTGCCTAATTTTTCTGGCTGCACTGCGGCTGCAACAACAAAACAAAAGGCATGTACATGTGTCAATTACCCTTCGTGATCGTTACCTTGCCGCTGTGAAGGGGCTTGCGTATCACAATGAAGCAATGACCGCTGGCTATATGAGTGTCTCGGGGGGGTGGCACACCAAAGATAATAAGGTAGTTGCTTTATCGTGGACAGACCAAATTTGATCAGCTGGACAGTCACTGTTGTTCTGTCATTGAGCTACCTCAGCCTGGCGACCATATGGGCTTGAAAACCGCTTACACTCTCGCCATGGTGCTCACCAGTCCAGCACGACCATCACAACACAAACAGCTGTTTGCGGTGAGTTACACAGTGAGTTTAGTGTGTCAGTGTGAAGCAGTACTCTAATTACACTCCCTATTTGATGTATACACATGCAAGATGTTTTAAAGCACTTTAGGCCTCCAATTTATGCAATGTGATTTCTGCCCTTAAAACGCTGCTTTGCATCAAATCCAGATTTTTCCCGGGGACTTTTGGCATCTATCCCACTCATCCATGCAAAAACTCAGATGTTAGACCCCTTGAAACATCTTTTCCATCACTTTTGTGGCCAGCATAAATGTTTCTAGTTTTCAAAGTTCGCCTCCCCATTGAAGTCTATTGCAGTTCGCAATAGTT
Organism: Hyperolius riggenbachi; assembly: GCF_040937935.1. Lineage (NCBI taxonomy): Eukaryota > Metazoa > Chordata > Amphibia > Anura > Hyperoliidae > Hyperolius > Hyperolius riggenbachi. The sequence continues at coordinate 352,571,993 of NC_090647.1, read as the reverse complement.
CGCGAATATTTGCAGAGGTTTGCGAACGTGGTTCGCGCACCTAAAATCGGAGGTTCAGGCCATCTCTACTCATAAGTATTTGTATAAAAAAATGTTAATTATTAGTAATATTTAACTTTAGCTGTAAATTGTGATATTATTGGTTTTTTTTCCATTGTTAGAAGTAGATGTAGCTGGGTAGTGTTCTGTATCTTTGACATGATTTAACCTGATCCAGGGACCACAAACTTTAACAATGCCGGCAGGCGTAATGGGCCTACTGAATAAAGAGGAGCAGACCCCCAATCTTGCTAGGGTTCTATCTGCTTCATTCTAGTCGTTAGTCCAGAAGATTAAAAGTCTGTACACACACTAGACTAAACTCTGTCAAGGCAGCCACTAAAGGCTGCCCTGATAAGTCGCAAAGAGATTCTACATGCCCCATCATCTCACCTGAACGCTGCCCAGTTCAGTTGTTTTCTCCCACACTATGCCCTTCCATCATTTGTCACATATTGGCTGTCCACTCTCCTCCGTAGTAATCTGTAGGCTAATGACAGGTTTTACAGCCTTGACCTCAAAATGTCGCTGGAGGGATCGGCAACATCAGTCTCAAGTGTCTACAAGGCATGGAAGACTAGGCAAATGGACCCCAACCGAGTTTTATTTTTTCAGTAATCTATATAAAAACACACATAACCACGCACTCTGGAAAGCTTCTCCACTGCAGCCATTGGGACTACATGCAGGTTACTGCTTATTTACTAAATGTTAGTGCATTTCATCTAAATTTGCTGGAGCAAAACAAGATATGAGGAGATGACGGGTGTAATAATACATAATTATTTACTTACTGGAGATGCATCTGAAACAGAGACTATGGCTGCAATACGATAGCATACTCTGAACAGCATGCATGTTAAATGCTTAATCTACTTTATCTACAGAACCGGATTAACAGATACAAACCTTATGCTGGGAATATACAATGAGTTTTTTTAGGTAGATTTATTTTCCAATCGTTTTTCTGATCAATTTTCTGATCAATTTCTATTCACTCCTAAGAGAAAATTGATCATAAAAACAATCCAAATCAGATCGGACCTGTCGGAAATGATCTATCGAGCCATCTATCTGCTGAAAAAAACTCATGGTGTATTCCCAGCACAAGTTTAACCCATTCGCATTCCGTCGTTTTCACTTGAGCAATGTTCACCTCCCATTGATTAGCCTATAACTTTATCACTACTTATCACAATGAACTGATCTATATCTTGTTTTTTCCGCCACCAATTAGGCTTTCTTTGGGGGGTACATTTTGCTAAGAGCCACTTTACTATAAATGCATTTTAACAGGAAGAATAAGAAAAAACGGAAAAAAATCATTATTTCTCAGTTTTCAGCCATTATAGTTTTAATATAATACATGCCTCCATAATTAAAACTCACGTATTGTATTTGCCCATATGTCCCGGTTATTACACCGTTAAAATTATGTCCCTATCACAATGTATGGCGACAATATTTTATTTGGAAATAAAGGTGCATTTTTTCCGTTTTGCATCTATCACTATTTACAAGTTTAAAATAAAAAAAAATAGAAATATTTCATCTTTACATTGATATTTAAAAAGTTTAGACCCTTAGGTAAATATTTACATGGTTTTTTTTTTTATTGTAATGTTTTTTTTTTTTTTTTATATTAAACATTTAATTTGGGTATTTTTTGGGAGGGTGGGATGTAAACCAAAGTTTTTTTTAATGTAAATGTGTGTTGATTTTAATTTTTTTTACTTTTTGTTGTAGTTTTACTTTTTGGCCACAAGATGGCGGCCATGAGTTTGTTTACATGACGTCACTCTAAGTGTAACACACGCTTAGAGTGACGCATCGGGGAGGGAACGGCCAGAAAAAGGCGAAGCTTCCGAGAGAAGCTGTCGCTTTTTCAGCGGTAGAGAGAAATCAATGATCAGGCACCATAGCCCGATACATTGATTCCGTGGCTACCGGATCCGCGGCCGGGAGTGCGCGTGCACGCGCGCGATCGGCCGCAGTAGCGCGCATGGTTCCTGGATGTAGTTTCTACGCCCAGGAACCAAAATAGGTTAAGTAGTGTCCTTCACTATAGCCAACATGCTAAAGTGGTAAAGGAAAGAGGGGGGGGGGGTACAGGCAAGGACAGGCTGGAGGTGTCACTAATTCACGGTTTTAGTTTTGGAGGCAGAAGACTTTTCAAATCAATACACATGAGCTGCAAGTCATCAATAAACCTATGAGCTGAACAACTTCAAGTTTAAACAGCATAGGTGTTTAGGGCAAGAAGCTTGGCTGGACTGTGTGTTGCACTCTTCTATAAGGAATCTACTGACGCTGATTAGCATCTGCTTTCTGATACCCACAATGCATCAACAAGGTCATCTTTAGGGGAAACTGCAAGTACCTAATGCTCAGATATACTGATTGGCTGACTCTACGTAGCAGTATATTTAAAATCAGAGCCTTGGCAGAGAAGCCTACTCCTCAACCTCCATTGTCTCATTTCTATGTGCATAGGAAAAGCCAGGAAAGCGTAAAACACAATCCATTACTTTGTTAATTAGCTCAGCCCCCACAGCACTGCATATCAACCAGTGACTGCCCAGACTGACATTCTGAATGAGTGATGGAGGGAGAGCAGTCACCCACTCTACCCACCCCCAGTGATCGCTCTCTGTTCACTTTAATGCCATTGCAGCAAAGATCGCAGGAGCATGGGGGGATGAGCTGCAAAGGTCAGAATAATGGGAACATCACAATATTGCACTCTGTACATTAGAGGAATAAAGAATAGTCAGCAACAACATGCTATAGTATAGCAAATGCATGTGTGTATAACTATATACATACATAAACACTTTTTCCCCAGCTTTTATAATATGGGTAACAGGTTTTGGGTTTGCTAGTTTTTTTAATTTAAGAGGAGAAATATTTTATTTGCATTTCTAAAAAGGGAAATAAGCCTTAACTATCCACTAGACCCTGGGTTCTCAATGTGTGGTATGCATGTCCCAGGGGGTACTTGTGATGGTCCCAGGGGGTACTTGGGCTTCATATACAAGAATAACAAATGTATTGTTTTAGAAAATGATAAATCTTATTTAAAAAACACCAAATTAGTATTTTAGCTAATTAAAACCAATAGTAAATGTTTGGAAATTGTTTCGAAGCAATTATCATGTACTACAATTAAATATATATTTATCAAAGGGTACTTGTGATAATGTTTACTATGCTAAACATAGGGGTACATACCAATAAAATGTTGAGAAACACTGCACTAGACTGTTATGCTGGGAATACATGGTGAGATAGTTGCGCCGGATTTGGCGCATCCCCGCTCGTCCCCGCCGGCGCCTGGATCGATCCCCGCTATTGTCCGCCCGCGGAGATTGAGTGGGGTATCGATGTGGCGGGTCATCGGACCTGTCGGAAATTATCAATCGAGCCATCAGCGGCTTGATTGATAAGGGTGAAACGTACCGTGTATCCCCAGCATTAGATGTTATAACAGTCTCTTCTTGGCCCAAAGACCTTCCATCGTTTCGGAAAATACACTAAATATCAGACAGGTACAAGGAGCATTACATCTTTATGGAACAGTTAACCCTTACCCTAAAACATACATATCAGCCACTACATGTTTTTCTGTAGATGATCCACACACCAGGCCTGCAGTGTTGCTGTGATTCTAAAGGCATGACGCAATGTATGTGGTGACTACAGTATATTGTGAAGGGCAACCTTTTTTTTAGCAACATTTTGAATGATATCGTTTTAATGAAAATTTGTTAAACAATGTTTAAGGTTGTGTGCCAATTGTTCAGATCCCCAATGACCTCTGTGTAAATTTTACTGCGATTGTTTAAACCGTATAGTTTGCTCAATTGTGGGTACTTTGCTTATTAAGCAAAGTCTGTGACAGCTACTACAGTGCTCCTAGAACAACAACAACAACAACAAATAACATTTGTAAAGCGCTTTTCTCCCGTAGGACTCAAAGCGCATAAGCATGGCTCATCATACTATCGTGGTACAGAGGAAGAATTTTATAAATCCGGAAATGCCAGGCTAAACAGGTGGCTTTTCAGTCTGGATTTGAATAGCTCCAGGGATGGTGCTGTCTTTACTGGGTGTGGGAGGGAGTTCCAAAGAGTAGGGGCAGCATGACAGAAGGCTCTGTCTCCAGATTGCTGATCTGAGGTTGTGAGAGGAGTGGCACAGTGGCAAGAACACAAGATTTTACAGTAGTGAGAAGTGGATGTTTTTTAAATCATTTATTAAAAGTGAAAAAAGTGCATAACTACTAAAGAAAAATTAAAAACTTAAAACAACAATATTTTATGCCTGAGGCTAGCTCAAAATTCCAGGTTACTGGAGTGGTTAATGCGAATGTTTGCAGCAATGATGAGACTTGAAATATCCAAACATTCATCAGTGCTATATAGTAGCTTTTGGACATTCTGTAATATAAAATACGTTTAGGCTTGCTTTATATGAAATATAGTAAAACTGGGGTGGTCAAAAATATTAGCAACATGTGAATATCTGCTTTCAAAACACACCCACAGTAATTAACTAATCAGCTTTGAAATCACACCTGGGCAGTCAATTCGCTTCCTAACACCTGCAGTCAGCTGGCTTCCTGCAGTTAGTGTTACATTTTGTCTTGTCAGTGTGTATTTGAATAAAAAATTCCAAACCTGGTCTAGCTGCTTTAACAACTCCCAGAAACTTCCACATCAATAAATAGAATAATCCTTGGGGTTGCATCAGGGCACTTAAAGTGAACCTCCGGACTAAAAATCTACTCAGCAGAACTAAAAAGGCTTGGTGTTTCTTTAACAGTTTCACAGCATCAGAACTTTGTTTTTCTTACCCCATTTTAGCTGCATTTTTAGCTAAGCTCCACCCATCAAAGGAAACTGCCCAGGCTTTTTTCCCCTGATGCTGTGCAAAGCATGATGGGATTTCCTATGTTGTTATTCACATTGCCTAGCAACTGGGAGGGGTGATCAGCACACATGACAGTTGGAACTGTGTCTCATGCTCCCTGTCACCTCTTTTCAACCAAAAAGATGGCTGCCCTCATGAAATCAAACATTTGCCTGTGGGTAAGAGATTATATTACCTATCTATTTTAATTAACATAACTAATGTAACTTAATGACAGTATGTTTGTTTAAGCTGAAGTTCCTCTTTAAGGAGGGTGGTCCTATCACTATACCTAGGGCCCATACATGCCCAACGCATGCTGCCCATTGGGGATCAGGAGCTGATCCCCTTGGGCGACATTGCTGAGCCCTGCTACACACGCATGTATGCTGTTTAGCTGACGATGTGCTATGTTGCTATGTGGGGGATAACAGATGGACAATGAGCAGCGCATGTGTGACATCACACGGCAGGGGTGTGGCGCAAACAATGGCATCACCGAGGGGATCGGCATCACTGGGTTGGGTACAACCGTCCGGTGGATCACTCATGGGTTGAGCGTTTGGTACACATGCCTGATTATTGGCTCAGCCAGTCGTTATTGGCCGCTTCAGCAGACTTAAGTCAGGCGTATGTATGCGGCTTTAATGCTCACTGTACTTTGCTATTAAGCTATGAACAATACAAAGTGAACAGTAGCTGTGGCAGCAGGTCTAGTTAATTGCATCATGTTCCAACCTCTTAAAGGAGTTCTTTCGCGAAAAAAGTAGGCAGTTAAAAAATGTGACAGATGACAGGTTTTGGGCCAGTCCATCTTTTTAAGGGGGATTCTCAGGGCTTTCTTTGTTTTCAACAGCATTTCCTGAACGACAGTTGCAAAATCTAACTGACATAATAGTGTGCAAGTGATTAGGGAGGCCGGCTGGTATCTTGCTATTTTGGCAGTTAAACTGTTGTTCAGGAAATGCTGTTGAAAACAAAGAAAGCCCTGAGAATCCCCCTTAAAAAGATGGACTGGCTCAAAACCTGTCATCTGTCACATTTTTTAACTGCCTACTTTTTTCTCGAAAGAACCCCTTTAAAATGTTCTTGACAGTTACTACACTGTAGCTGTGTCGCTTGTGATACAACAGTAACTTTTTAATTAGTTATGCCATCTAAGTGATACCACATGTACCTTTTTTCCATCACTAGCTAGACATATGGCTGACTTGCATTCCCAGCCTGTGTGTCTGTAGCAATCAGATACAACTGCTGGGGCGACAGTTTGGGGGGACCAGCAATGCATTGCTAAGTACAGCAGAGTAATGAATCTGTAGAGCACTGGGTACCAAAACTGTTGCTTTAGCAATTGCTACAGGAGGCAGTCATTACAGGTGTATAAACAGGTATAGGTTTTACAGGGGTTAATAGATTAGGTGGAGGGGGGTTAAACTTAACTGAACAAAAAAAAAAAAAAAAACACCTTTATTTTGTATCGTGACCTTGTCACTTTAATTTTTTTTTTAAACGTGTTAGGACCCGTTTCCACTAGTGCGGTGTGATTTCTTTACGGAAAATGCACAAACGAATTCACATGAGTTTGTATGCGAATTTTCATGCGAATTCGCATGCGTTTTCGTGTATCTTTGTAAGCATACAAATGTAACCATATCAGTGCCTGTGTGCTTGTACATTGATTTTACACGAAAACGTATGCGACTTCGCATAGAAAACCGCATGCAAATTTCCTATTAATTACATTACATCCGAATCACACACTAGCCTTGCGGTGAGCGACATCTGATGGCTCTGCTGTGCAGATTTTTCCTGCACAGTAAAACGCTCAGTTTTCCTGACAAGTGGAAACAGGCCCATTGACGATTATTGGCTATGCAAATCTGCATGCAGAAAACGCGCTCTAGTGGAAACGGGCCCTAAAACTCCCCTCACAACATTTAATGATTGCTGGTATTTGCTATAGCAGCAATCATTCGCTTTTAAACAGGAGTGCAAGTGCACAAGTGGCGGCAGCGGCTTTCAATCTTGGAATTTACAGGGGCATTTTTTAGGAAGTAGAATCTACATTCAAGAACATTACCAGGTTAGAACTCAGTGTCATAAGTTCACCTTTAGTAAAGCTGTATCCTCCTTCCAGCTGCATCTTTCATGAACAGCCTAAATACCAAATGGTGCAACTCTTTATTTCTGAATCAACCGACACTAGAAAAACGCTGACACCAGGACATATAATATGTAATATAAAATTTGAAACCGGTTATCCCTCTTAAATGTTTTCTTTTGGATATTGTTTATCCCCTTCATTAAACCAACTACACCCTATACTGCAGACCTTTGTATCAGAGATGCTCCTCCTCCCTTGGTCTCATATCACTGTCTGCATCACTTCCGGTGTTCATGTCCATATAGGAAGACTTGATGAATCCTCAGAACTGAGCGCCCAGGTCACCTGGTCACAGCAAATCCAAGGCACCACAAAGTCTGGCAGCTTTATCATGTCTATTCAGTTACTGAATGTATGCAGGTTCCTCCAGACTCACAAAGGCAGCCTGCTGCTGAGAAGTCAGAGCAGTTTGCCAAAGTAGTTTGTGTAACGAATGGGAGAGACACTAGCCACCAGGGAACATTTAAGAGGGATTAATGAGTTTGAATTGGATGAGACTGCAGATGCATTTTCTATGAAGAAAATGGAGAAGCTGGATGGAACGGTTTTATACGGCTCTTGTTGGCCAGTAGTTATCACCAGGTGTCTGTATTTTTCCAGTGTTAGCCCATTCAGAAAGGAAGCACCTTCTAATAGATTCTGGCAAGTGAGGAGACTGTCGCTGTGCTACGCTGAGCTGCGCTGTTTCATCTGGAGAAGCAATGAATAAATCCAAACATTCATGGTCTGAAATTAGGACCATTCCAAAAGCATCTTGTGAAGGTGCAGAGTTCTAGCAAATAGTACATTTCTGTCTCCAAGAAAAGGATTACTGGCAAGAGATAAATATTTTTTTATTACACAGCTAAAATTCCTCCTGCTCCTTCATCTTCTCCAGATCTCCACTGACCTTCTGTTTATTAGGAGATTATGTAAACACAATCAGATAAGCACTCCAAGCAGGAGCGGAATTCATCTAACCTGCTCATTCAATAGCTATACAAGTAAAAATATAGCTCATACAGCATAACAAAAGAGGGACAGTTTTTAGACAAATACAGAACCTAAATAATGCAATAACACATGTCAGATTAGTTCAGTTTTTTTACTGAAAGGTTGTATGGTGCCCAGTTTCTACATTTTTAGAAAACACTGTACAGGTATTGTTATTCTTGAGAATGAAGATTATTATTATAATTGAGCTCATATAGCGCCAGCATCTTCCATGGTGCAGTACAATAAATACAAACTATAGACTGTTACAAAACGAGAAGGATTAAAAATGTCAGCTAATTCATTGTATATAGAGGAAGAAAATAAGCAAAGCAGTTCATTTTGGTGCCCAGCGGCGAGCGCCTAAGCCGTCATAGCAGCAATGCAACGCTGTGCACCCCGTGTAACAGTAATTCAGGGCTCTGGCAGTTGCCAGACCCTTAATTACCTCTCCCTCCGAGTTCCTATGCAAATAGTATTTAACGCCGCCGGGGAGTTTAGCGGCATTCAGCTCTCCCTGCGACAAACTGCCCAGCGCCAAAATGACATGCCCTCAAAAATAAGTACCTACATTAGGCAAAAGTAAAAAAACGCTGCCCATTTGAGCTTACATTCTAAGGGGTAAAAGTATACTGAGCACCTGGGTGCTACTAATCAGGTCCTGATGAAGCACTCCTAGGTAGAGTGCGAAACAGCTGTCGACTTCCTGCATGCTTGTCCCTCTCTCTCCCAGTGGCCTGTTGTCATTGTACTGCTTAATGTTTTAAGTGATTTCTAATAAAGCGGCATTTTTTACTGGATGTGCCCAGCCACTCTCTTCTATTTTGGAGGTATGTCCTAATTGTGAAAAACTTGTTAAACACAGCTCCCCCTAAGGGAGGTTCAGTAATTGTGTGGGCAATTGGGGGGCAGCATGCATTTACTTACCTACAGGGGGCTGCTCTGTAGCCATCTTCTGTACCCTCTGTGAACAAGGTTGAAATACACATGGTTACTCCCTTTGTCCCTGGCAGCTGCAATACATGCCAGGAATACACGATCCATGTCGGGAGATGGAGTTCATTGATGCGGTTTCTTCTGGCCAGGAGACTTACTGGTAATCACATGAATGGAAATTACATCTCCCGGCATGCATCGAGCATCCCCGGCATGCATTAAAGCTGCCAGGGACATAGGAGATCACTGCAGTTCTGCAGCATGGAAATATGGAAAAATGGAGGCCTCCATATAGACGGGGGCTACTGAGCAGCTTGGTTCCTTTTAAAGAGGAGCTGTCAGCCATTCTATCTCAGGAAAAAAATAAAAATAATACTATATATATATATATATATATATATATATATATATATATATATATATATATATATATACTCTTGCTCTACTTACATAACATATGGATTGCACTGTCCACTTTATGATTCCTGTGAATTTTATAAAGGAGAAGTAGAGAATCCTATTCTAGACAGTTTCCATATTTACTGTGGCTATTTTGAAGCCAGTCGTGTTGCAATATCCGCCTTTAGTCTACTCTGCCTGATTTGCCTGACCTTCACTATAGAAAGTGCATTGTTTTAGCCTGAGAAATTTTGGCCAGAGAGGAACAGAGGTGTGGGAGGGGAAAACCGGAGGGGAAGAGGCTTCAGCCAATCAGGCTGCATTAGTTAAGTCGGGGGGGGGGGGGGGAGTAGAGAAGCAAAAAAAGACAACCCAGCATGCCCTGCAACATCTCTTTTGTGTACCAAATTTTCTGAGTACCAAATAAGAGTCATGTAAACTGGGGAATGATAATTTATCAACAAGAAAAGTAATAGTGATTTTAACTTTTGGATTGCCTGATTAGCATTCTTATTACTTGTTTACCAAATAAAAATTGATTTTTGATTTTATGCCCGACAGTTACTCTTTAGGGGGTAGCAAAATTGGCAAGGGTAAGCGGTGCAACAAGGTGGTACTGTGGTGGACGGTGGCCAGTTAAAGTGCCCTATGTCAGATTACATGCTTACCTGAAGAATTGGGTTTTCAGATTGTGCCTAAAGATAGTAAGTGTGGGTAACTAACTTACAGACTGTGAAAGCGAATTCCAGAAAAGGGAAGACTTGTAAAGTACTTCGTAGGTGAGAGTTAGAAGCCTGAATTGTATTTGTATGATAGGCATCCACTGGAGGGTCTGACAAAGCAGCTTAGCATTAGAGAAGCAACTGGAGAAGTGGATGAGTCATGCTGAAGAGATTATGATGCACTGAAGCAGGGCCAGTCAGTTAGCAGGTAGGCAACAGAGGAGGGAGACACAGTAGTCAAAATGTGAAATAATCAGACTATTATGGCGTGGCAGTATGTATAATCTGCGGAGCGCAGTGTGTCGGGAATCCTGGTGACATACTTTCTGTCCAGCAGGGAGTACGTCACTGAATGGAGGCGGACCGATGCATATAATCCTGTCGGCAAACTTTGTCGTGGGGTCATATAATGCATGGTTTTGTGCGGCAAGTTGATCCCATGGCAGGCTTCCCTGCTGCGGGATCATCACACCACACATGTATAATAGCAGGCTCAATAAAATGAACGATTCAAAGGATGTAACAAGTTAGCAGAAACTGTGTCTTACCTGGTTACCCATGTAATGGGGATCCGATGTGCAGCATACACGCTGAAAGCAAGCGGACTGGGGAGGAGTGAAGCATCCTGAGTTATAGCTTGCTTGCGATCAGAATGAAATGCTGTCTGAAAATCAGCATTGAAGGTGCTACAGTACAACGAGACTAGGTCCAAGATGGCAGCTGTAAGGCTCTCCACCACTTTTTCTATCAGAGAGATCAAGACAAATGGTAAAGTTACAAAATATGCAGCATTCAAATAATCAGCATCTCATAATCAACTTGCTATTATATTTTATCTCAAACAGCATCATACTTCAACATGTGCATGAGGTTTTAGGCTGCCCAAGACACCATTTGTATTAATTTCAGATGCCTTTGCAAAGTATATAAGGTGTTCTCTCCAATGTCTGCCAACTGCTCTTCCTGGCTCCCTCTCTACAGAGCAGAGCATGCAGTTCAGCAGGTAGTCTAGCGGTGTGATTGTACAAAAAAAGGCTGCCTGAAATGATCAAGAATAATTGATTTAGACGACCATTACTGGATTTTCATTGAGATTCAAATAATACAATGTAGCTGCAAAATTGTGCCAATTGTATGCAGCTTGAAAATGGACCAATTGTATGAAGCCTAGATTGGATTTGTTTGGTCCATTTTCAATCCACATAGATATTTCTGAATCAGCTGATCCTATTGATCTTCTCTACCTGGATTAACATAGAACTGTAACCGACCATTGTTTTTATTTTGGGGATAGAGTGGGACAGCTCTCGTACTAATCCTTTGATGAACAGTGTCTGAGTCACATACTTGGAATATGTATTAGTCCACTTACATCTGAGTAAAGATGGAAATTATAAAAGACCAAGTTCAGTGAGAACTTTTATAAATTATATATCTTCCTCCCTCACCATACAGGGATGGGTGTGTGGCTGAGCTGCCAAGCAACCTCCATTCTGCTGGGGGGTATGTAGGAGGATAGTTCTGCAAGTGATTCCACCTGAACACGAAGAGTCCTCCTTTTATGTGTTAGTGGCATTACTATTTTTCTACAGATCGTATAAGAGTTTGACTTTTTCAATCCAACAGACTATTACAAATAAATAAAAGCACTGAAAACTATACAATTATTCAAAACTAAAATTAATTTATTTATATGCTTTTGTGATATGGTAGGAAATTTGAGTGCCTGGAGAAAACACCCACAAACATGGGGAGAACATACAAACCACAGTGCTATAAGGAGAGTGTGCTATCCACTCTACCACTGTTTCTTCTCCATGTTGACATGAGAGAAAATAAGTTGTGAGAAGACAATGGCCTCAATTCTGGTAGGGTTATCAAACAAATTAGCTAATGTGAGGTAATTTACCGCATGAGGTAATGACATTTAGCAATTCTGGTAGGTTTTAGTCATGTTTTTCCACATGAGGTAAATTATGAGGTAATTCATGAGGTAATTTTCATTAATTTTACCGAAAATAGCTATTATAGAAATTGAGCTCATAGAAATTGAGGGGCACATAAATTACCGATCAGTTTAAAGAGACTCTGAAGTGTCATTTTTTACCTCTTTTCTTCATATAATCTTGCTCTGCATGAATGCACAAACAGATTAGCCACATCCCCGGGGCAGATTGTTGGTTTATAATTGTGCAGGTGACCAGCAAAGTTCCACGACTTCGCTGGTCGCAGATTGTGCTGCCCTGACACACAGGGCTTCTCTTCCTGGAGAGGCTGAGCTTTGAGCTGTAGCTCAGCCTCTCCACAGTCAATCCCTGCAGATCTCTGCCTCCTCTCCGCCCCTCTCAGGGAAAGGAAGACTGAGAGGGGTGGGGAGAGGCGGTGATCAGCAGAGATTGACTGTGGAGGAGGCAGAGCTACAGCTGAAAGCGCTGGCCCTCCAGGAAGAGAAGCTCCGGAGGTTTGCAGGGCTGTAAAAACAGCAATAAATCATCATCTGCCACGGGGATGCGGCGAATCTATTTGGGCATTCATGCTGAACAGGATTATATGAAGTAAAAAAAAGCACCACCCCCACTCAAAAAAAAAATCAATCTTCCAAAGACTATCCTAACTTATGGAAGACAATTAAAGACTACTATTATTTATTTACTGCATGCTTACCACTGAAATACCTCATATTTTACCTCACGTTATGCATTTACATCATGTATTACCTCATGTTCAGAAATGGAGAAAAACCTTTCAGAATTGCTTAAAAAAAAAAAAAAAAAAAAAAAAAGGAAACTACCTCATGAGGTATTTAACCTACAAAAAATATTTACCTTGCATAGCTACCATAATTGAAGCCAATGTGTTTTCTGACCACAGAAAGCAGGGAGAGAGGCAGGGATGAATGATTTTGCTACTGATAATAATGTTTTCTATGAAAAAGGCGTACACCTGGAAAACACACACACACACACTTTCTTTCAAAGGAAATGGAAACGGAATCATGTACAAATAGAATAGATTTTTTCTTATCTTTCAACATTGTGAACACATCTATCTGTCCGTCCATGCCTTATAGTTTAAGTCAGTCTTAGTAATTATATAACCATTTTAAAAAAATAACTAAGTTCTTTGTGAAAGCTGCAAAATTGCTTTCACGTGAATTTAAGGCTGAACCCCAAGCAGAATACAAACTCTGATTACTGCCACCCTCTCCATATTGTCAATTACGAATGAAATACATGAGATTGTGCTACCAACCCATTCCCCTTCAGAAACAAATAAGTGTTTAACCACTTCAGGATTCTCGGTGCGTATATGTACGCCCCTGAATCCTGAAGTGTATTCCATGGAAACGTTCCATGTCAGTTCACGGAGGGTGTCTCCGTGAACACCCTGCGAGCCGATCGGCGGCTCGCAGGGTAAATGTAAACACACGGGGAAGATCTTCCCCAGTGTTTACATGTATACGGCGTTGCTGCGCAGCAGCGTCGTAGAGGAGATCGGTGATCCCCGGCCTCTGATTGGCCGGGGATCGTCGGCATCTGATAGGCTAAAGCCTATCCCATTAGGCGCAGGACGGAAATCCGTCCTGCGCCGCTCACAGGGGGAGGGAGAGGGAGGGAAGGGGAAGGAGGCCAGGAAGCGCTGCGGAGGGGGGCTTTGAAGAGCCCCCCCCGCAAGCGCAAGCAGCCGGCGGCGATCAGACCCCCCCAGCAGGACATCCCCCTAGTGGGGAAAAAAGGGGGGAAGTCTGATTGGCCTGGCTGCAACCTGATCTGTGCTGTGGGCTGGAGAGCCCACGCAGCACAGATCAGCACAAAATAGCATGGTACAGAAGTGGTTAAGCAAGTACTGCATACATGGAAACAAACTGATACACTCAGGTTAAATGGATTATGGGTAATTGTCCACACCTGTGAATTGTTTGCTTGTCATTACAGTAGTCTGTGTATAAAAAGTCAGGGAGATTCTGGGCTCTTGACAGTCAACTGCACATTTTAGCCATGGGTAAAGCAAAAGAACTGTCAAAGGACCTGCTAGAGAAGGTTGTTCAACTTTATAAAACAGGAAAAGGATATAAAAAGATATTCAAATAGCCGAGAATGCCAATCAGCAGTATTCAAACATTTAATTTTAAAGAACTGTAAATTGAGGGGTTCTGCTAACACCAATTAGGTAGACCAACAAAAATTTTAGCCAGAAATACAGGAGAAATGTTCAGGATTCTAAGAAAAAGCCCAAAATAACTCCAGGTGACATTCAGGCTCCTCGGAGAAAAGTGGCGTTTCCAGATGCACAATAAGGAGGCACTTGAAGAAAAATGGGCTGCAAGGTTGAATTGCAAGGAGAAGCCATTAATGCACCAATGTCACAAAATAGTCCGCTTAAAATGTGCAAAACAGTACATAGATGAGCAACAGAACTTCTGGAAAAAAAAGTCATTTGGAGCTATGAGACCTAAATTAAACTTTATAGTCACAACCAAAGATGGCATGTTTGGAGAGGAGAACAAGGAGAAATGTCCACCACATCCCTACTCTGAAACATAGAGGTGAATATCTGATGGATGTTTGTGGGAGGGGGGTGGTGGCTACAATGGCACAGGGCATTTGGTCAGAGTTAATAGGAAGATTAATGCAGCATGTTTTCAGAGAATACTGGAAGACAATTTGCACTCATCAGTTCAGCAGCTGAGCATGGGATATGGTTTGATTTCTAATATAATAATGGCATACAAAAGGCCAAAGTGATCCATCATTGGCTACAAAAGAAGAAAGAAAGAGGTTTTTTTGAGTGGCCATCACAGTCTCTTGGCCTCAATATCATTGAGCCATTTATTGTGATCTCATACATGTAGTTCATGTATGACGGCCCAAGAATTTACAGAAACTGAAGGCTTTTTGCCAACAAGAAATATGCTTTGCCTGTAAGCTGGTGAAATTGCTGCACAAGAGAAAACAGTAAAGGTGCGTCGTCACCAGCCTGTGATCTCCAATGACCTTGTATAC
Organism: Hyperolius riggenbachi; assembly: GCF_040937935.1. Taxonomy (NCBI): domain Eukaryota; kingdom Metazoa; phylum Chordata; class Amphibia; order Anura; family Hyperoliidae; genus Hyperolius; species Hyperolius riggenbachi. The sequence goes on along the minus strand of NC_090647.1, from coordinate 352,556,847 downwards.
TTCCAGAAGGCCCAGTCTGCCCTGGAGCCAGTCCAAATGGCATGGCCTGCTGAATATTGCCTCTTATGCTGATTTTGGGCCATTAAGATGGCTCGATAGATAATTTCCGACAAGTCCGATCACCCGCCCGATCCTTTCGCCGCTCGATTCTGGATTTAAGTGAATGGAAAAAGATAAGAAAAACGAGCAGAAGATAAGAGAATTGACTGCGGAATTGATCGGCGAAACGATCGAGCGGGAGAATCAAGCGGCAAAATCGAACCGCGTATGCTCAGCATAAAGCCCCATACACACACTCAACAGCGATCTTTTATGCAGCTCAATTATCAAACAACTTTTGTTGTGAAACAAGTTCAAACAACCCCAAAAAAGTTGCTTGCTATTGTTCACACAACTGATAAGACATCAATCCAGCGGTTGGATTGACATCTCATCAGTCTTATCAGTTGTGTGAACAATAGCAAGCAACTTTTTTGGGTTGTTTCAACTTGTTTCACAACAAAAGTTGTTTGATAATTGTGCTGCATAAAAGACCGCTGTTGAGCCTGTGTATGAGGCTTAACTCCAAGCTCCAAAACTGGAAAAGGAGTCTCTGGATGTCCTGATAAGGAGGAACACATAAAGCACTATGTTCTTTGTGAGCAGAGAAGCACTGCCCTTGTCCTCTATTCACTGGAGCTCAGTATTTTGACCAGCTGCTGAAGAAGCCCCAACCCACTTCCAGTCTGGCTTGATGGCAAACTTCCAGCTGGCTCTCATCAAGACCTGCCTATACTTAGTGACATCATTTCTGGCTGTGCGCGAATCTCAACTACCGCTTCCATCTTCCTGCACCTCCACTGGTTCAGAAAGTAAGGAAATCTGGAGGGAAACTACAGCCACAGGGTGAAGAAGCAGACAGGCCTTATGGCATTTCCAGATCTGTGCACTCCTGAGTTCTGTCTAACACCCAACTTTAAAGGGACTCCGAGCAGTGCAGAAACTATGGAAAGATGCATATCATTTTAAAGCTCTCTCTCTCTCCTCTTTCCAATGATATATAAACCGCCGCCGTACGCCTTCAATTTTTCGCTATTTTCGCGATTGAAATTGCCGCGGCCGCCATTTCAATCACGAAAATAAAGAAAACTAAAAGGCGTAGAGCGACGATTTAGGTGTCGCCAGAAAGAGGAGAAAGGGAGCTTTAAAATGATATCCATATTTCCATAGTTACTTGTATTACACAGGACGACACTTTCCCCAGTGTCAGCAGCTCCATTCAGCAGAAAAAGTCGGCCTGTGTAATACAAGTAACTATGGAAAGATGGATATCATTTTAAAGCTCTCTTTCTCCTCTTTCTGGCGACACCTAAATCGTTGCCCTACGCCTTTTAGTGTTCTTTATTTTCGCGATTGAAATCACGGTCGCGGCAATTTCAATCGCGAAAATAGCGAAAACTAAAAGGCGTAGGGCAGCGGTTTATATATCATTGGAAAGAGGAGAAAGATAGCTTTAAAATGATATGCATCTTTCCATAGTTTCTGCACTGCTCGGAGTCCCTTTAATAAAGAATCAATTTTTGTAGATAAAGGCAGTAAGATTATTATTATTATTATTTAGTATTTTATATAGCGCCGACATATTACGCAGCGCTGTACAGTGTATATATATATTGTCTTGTACAACAGTGTACGCCTGCTGCTTGTCTGACTAAACTGCTAAGCTACCTAGTAACAGCCATACTTTATAATAACTTTTCCAATCCTACACAATCCAAATTCCTTTCATCGAGGCTGCAGTACGGATCTCACAGGACAGCGCAACAGGGAATGCTGCACAGTAACTACTTAGTAAACAAAATACTTTAGAAAACAGGCTATAAAATAGCAGTTACAGGTCCAGTAGACAACATCATTTCTGATATAGAAAGTAGGTACCTAGAGATATTTCCTAAAAACACAATGCAGTAAAATATGAAAAGACGGTGGGTGCACACTACAAGTAGACAACTTCCTGGAGGGGTAGCTACACATTTTTGCATGTAATTTATTTTTCCTCTCTAAATTTTGTGTGTGTGTGTGTGTGTGTGTGTGTGTGTGTGTGTGTGTGTGTGTGTGTGTGTGTGTGTGTACTCACACACACATACACACACACACACACTTATGTTTGCAGATAATAAAAAACACACAAAAAAGAGCAAAGGCAACTTTCCATCAATGACATCTTGCTGTATCTGTGTCATGAACAGATGTTAGCAATAAGATAAGTTACACATACTTGTCCTTAATCTCAACAGTGGAAACATACTAAAGAGATGAAAACAGAACAGAAAAGAAATAAAGCCCAAGAAGCACAGAACAAAAGAGAAAGGCGGTGAGAAAAGAAAGAATAGAAGAAAAAAAAAAATAAAAGAAAGAAAAAAAAGAGGAAAAAGGAGAAAACTCAACAGCCAAATTCAGCCCCCACACCACGTCCCCTTTCAAGTTACCCTGCCACAGAGCGTGCCAACAGGGTAAGACACGTATCATGCGGTAACGCACTACAGAGTTTGCGGTAGCCCAGCACTGATTTAGCTACTTCCGCCACACGGCGATGCACCGCAGGTAGTGTGAATAGTCTCATTGAGACTGATAGTTGTTGTGACGGGTGATAAGCATCGGGGCAGCAGATGCACTGCAGAGAAACGTGGTAAGTATGAAAGGGGCTGACAGTCTCGCCAACATGCCCATGTTGCTATGTATTGTTTTAATCTATCTCTGGAAGTCAGCACCGCCTCCTCCATCTGTGCAAGATAATCTCCCTGACCCAGTCTATTGCTGTTGGTTCATTTTTTAGGATTTAGTGCTCTTGTGGCATTGATCAAATGGATTAAGATGGAGTTCTTATAAACGTTCAGTAAGCACTCAAACGCATGCAACAAAAATATGTCAGGGGGATACGGAACTTCACCGACTGTCACCCTCTCTGATATGCAATGTATCTGTCTCCAAAATCGGCTTAATGCTGGGCAGGACCAAAAAAATATGAAGGATCAATCCATCTGTCTCCCCACATCTACCTGAAATTGCTGGAAATATTCTATGCAGAACCTTTGGTGTCCTGTTCTAGTAAGGCTCTTATATCCCAGTTCTTGTGTAAGAACGTTCATTGACCCACTGTGGTTAGCCCTCATGATTCTGCTCCATTGTTCACTTTTGTTCAAAGTTACTCCAAAGTTTCTTTCCCATTTTAGTTGGAACTTTTTTTCCTGATCTTTATCTGAATTTAGTAAAATTTTATATAGTTGAGATATCAAATGCCTCCATGGTCCCTTAGCCACCACCAGGTTTTAAAACTCTGTTAGAGGCCTAGTGAGGTTGGCCCATTTCCTTACCAGACTGATGTAATTGCGAATTTGGAAATATTGCCATAGAGAGAGAGTTTTCCTGGACCTTCTCCCTCACCCAGGTCTTCCCGGGTTCTCAAATTCCCATTATTAGTGATAAAGTCTCTGACCCTCAGTTACTCCAGTAACTGTGATCAAGTGCTGGTGCAAAATCTCCATTAACAGACAGTGGCATCAGAATACCAGGGTGGTTGGTCAATAAAGCTTTAGAACAAATGAAACGTCTATGCTGTGAAGATACGAGATGTGCAGCACCTGAAACTATGGATACTGGAAGCCTGTGCTAGCATTTCTCCTGCAGTGTTGCTATCAGTGTGTGAAGAGTGGGAGAAGGGGGTTGCATTGACAATCCAACACAATGGGCAGCACATTGAACACATTTTATAAGTGGTCAGAAACTTGTAAATAACTAATGAAGGAATAAAGTTATGTTAAAACCAAGTGCATCATTGTTTTTCTTGTGAAATTCCCAATAAGTTTGATGTATCACATGGCCCTCTTCCTATTGAAAAAACTAAAGTTGGATTCAAAATGGCCAACTTCAAAATGGCCATCATGGTCACCACCCGTCTTGAAATGTTTCCCCCCTCACATATACTAATGTGCCACAAACAGAAAGGTAATATCACCAACCATTCCCATTTTATTAAGGTGTGTCCATATAAATGGCCCACCCTGTATAAATGACAATCTATCCTACACCATTCAATTGAGAATAATCATCCACTCCCAATCAACTTGCATAGAAAAGAACAGGAAAATCAAACAGATTTTTCGCTAGCACAGAAAAAAACCTTTTGATTTTTCTGTACACCCAATAGTTGTTATTGAATTGGTGTAAAATTGGATCTTTTTACTGGCCACACACGATACAACCTGTTAAATATCTTTTCAATTCAAGAATTGCAATCTATTTTTCTGGCTGATTGTAGCATTTAAAAAATCTGACCAATGCACCACACATGTGTTCAATTATTCCCCAACTATGAAAAAAGATTGAAAACTCCAAAAAAAATTGCTTGGGTCTGTACATCAAGAAACGACACCATTCAATTTTCATATAAATTGATCAGAAAAATCCAACACTCCAGATCTTCTTTTATTGGAAAAAAACCTGGGAAATTCAGATTTCTTGAACGAATGAAAACAAAGCGCTTTCCATTATTCTTTAAATTGATGTAAAGTTGGATAATTTTATTGTATAGTGTGTGGCCACCTTAAAGAGAATCTGTATTGTTAAAATCGCACAAAAGAAAAAATACCAGTGCGTTAGGGGACATCTCCTATTACCCTCTGTCACAATTTAGCCGCTCCTCGCCGCATTAAAAGTGGTTAAAAACTGTTTTTAAAAGTTTGTTTATAAACAAACAAAATGGCCACCAAAACAGGAAGTAGGTTGATGTACAGTATGTCCACACATAGAAAATATATTCATACACAAGCAGGCTGTATACAGCCTTCCTTTTGAATCTCAAGAGATCATTTGTGTGTTTCTTTCCCCCTGCAGCTATCTTCCACTGAAGTGTCAGGCTGTTTCCTCCTGCAGAGTGCAGACAGCTCTGCCTGTATGTAATTCCTCAGTATGTGAAAGCCCAGCCAGCTCAGAGGAGGATTTATCCAGCTTGTAAAAGATAAGAGAGAAGAGAGAAGCTGCCCTAATCTAAATTATACACAGGCAGTGTGCAGAGAGGGGCCTGGAGGGGGGAGATGCATCACAGAACCACAACACTGAAGAACTTGGCAGCCTTCCAGACACAGGCTGACAAGTCTGACAAGAGAGAGATAAGTTGATTTATTACAGAGATGGTGATAGTAGAACGAGCTGCAGTAAGCTAGAACACATTAGAATAGCTTTTGGAACTTGTAGGATGATAAAAAACAGGATGCAATTTTTGTTACAGAGTCTCTTTAACAGAGATCAAGCACACGAAGCCAAAAGTGAATCAAGTTTGCAGTGCTGAAGCTATCGTTTTTCAGTGTAACACTCCATATAAACACAGACATTTATGGTATCACAGGAAATTCATGACTTTCGATTGTAAGCTCGCAAGGGCAGGGATCTCTCACCCTTCTGTGTCTTTGAATTAGTTATACATTATATTCATTGTGTTACATTTGTCACTTTATTTTGTACCAGTGTCTATATTTGGAGTATACCACTGTCTGTAAATGTTCAGATTATTATTATTATGTACCCCATGTTTGTTTTTTACCATGTTTGTTTCTTATTTTATACAGCGCCACAGAATATGTTGGTGCTTTATACCATAAGTCAATAATAAAATAATGCCTGTAATTAGGGGCAGGGTTTTCTCTCACTCTGCTATGCCTCCACCTACACTAGTTACCCTTTTATGAACAGCTTCCCATCATCCACACGCCAAAGATCATCCCTCTCTTCCATGAACGCCAATCTTTACTCGCACATACTGCCATAGCCCCCTATCACACCCCCCAGTGCTTTCATGTGCAGCAGCACCCATACCATAATAAACAAGTGCAATGGAAATAAAACAGTCAAAAGCATTTTCAATAAATTTTTCTACAAATCACATTTTTTTGCTATGATTTTGCAATCATGCACCAAAGAAGGTTTTTCTCCTCAGACTTATTATTACTATCTATGTGGCACCAAAACACATAGATGAGGTCCTCTATTGCAAGGAGGCTATGTGGATCTTTAAGTTGGGCACAGTGGCCCCCCTCGGCCTTAATGCTGAATTAGACCTCTCCCCATTTCTGAGATACAACAGATATAGATAGCATCCTATGCAACTATGATGGGCCCACTGTGGTTTGTATTTCATTCATACTGTGGGGTAATGCACGTAGTGTGAGTGGCACCGCAGTGTATGAGATGTGCTATATGTATTGCCACAAGAAGACGTGGACTATCTTTATTTCCCTGTGAGAATTATCTTCCTAAACAAATATGCAGCAATGTATATTAGATCCTGAGTGACATTGATTAGTGGAGCCATTCATATACATTGGATTGAGTTGTCTGTACACTCTGTGTTTGTTTTTGGAAGAAGAATTGATTTCCTGCTCTATGTGAAATGTCTTTCCAAAAATTGATCTAGTGATGAGTGATATCAACATGGAATATTGTGGGGACTTGCCTGAAATTTGCGTATGGAACGATTGGAACTGTGCTCTGCATATACATATATATGACCCATTGCAGCCTCCGTGGAAATCAGCAGGAAAAGTATCGCTGGTTGCTGTGGTTCCACACTAGGAGGAGCCACGGGACTGCTTTTAAGAGAAGGCAATGGCCGTATAGGCCACACCCTGATGAAACGCCCAATGTGGGCGTGAAACGCGTCGGTGGGCGGAGCTCTATCCGGCAGAGTGGCTACGTGCTCAGAGACGTCATCTCCGGAGGCCGCACTAAGTCTACCCGCTATTCATCCGCAGTACCAGCGTGCCTGGCGTGGCGTGTTGTGCACAATACGGAATTGTATCATTTATACCGGCAACCCAAAGGGACACCGGGACCACCATGCGCATGGCCCTAAACCTATGGTGACACTCTTGAGGAGTAAGCGGTGATTGGCGGCACATTGAAGGGACCTCTTCACGGGTAAGATCCATCCATATCTGTCTAATGCATTATGCGTGATGTTATGATGCGACAAGTAATCCGGAAAATCCTTTGATGGTTTCAATTGGGACTTGTCAATTACATATGGATCTTTCTATCCTTAGAAACAAGCAAAAGGGAAGAAAAAGGAAGGGGAGCCCCCGATAATTGAGACACTGTGGCAGATTGGAAGGTGTATGTATGCGCGGGCGAAAGTGTGTGTATATATAGTCATATAGGCCTGGATCCATGACTGATTACCACTCAGCTTGCAAGCACTATACCACTCATGCATGATTTATGCTCCGCATTGTTCCTTGGTTTTTAATGTGGGGAGGGTTTTTTTATCTAATTGAGGGTCTTATTTAGGGGATTGTGCCTTGTTATATATCATGTTGTAATGAATGAATTTTGTATATTGGTATGAATTATGGTGGCCTTATAACCTTTATTTTCACAATTATGGACTACTAATGTTCAGGTTGGCCCCACCCTGTATTGCATTGGGTATATTTACCAGTTTGTGAGGCACCATTATGTCCTTTTATTTCTGATTATAACACTGGAACACCCCAGATGGATTGTTCTTGGAGATTTCAATACATGAGTGGATGACCCCTTTTCGAAATTAGGAATAGAGCTACCTCGTGCCATAAATGAACTGGGCTTCTCCCAAGCAATCAGCTCTGCCACTCACAAGAAAGGTCACACTCTGGACCTTATATTCCATACTGGTCTGTCAATAGCCAGTGTGGAAATAAATCCTGTTGCCTGGTCAGACCATCACACTATCCACTTCTCCCCCTCAATACCAGCAGTCAAAAACAAGTTCAAGAACCAAATAAAATATCGCCGCTTAAATGGGCTAACACCACAACATATCCAAGATAACCTCAGCTTTGATGAATTGACTGACTCCAGCTTGGATCCTGATACTCTGGTGTTTAAATACAACAAATGTGTGTCCTCCTCCTTTGAGACCATTGCTCCTCTGTGCACCAAATATCTTACTCTACACCATCATGCACAGTGGTTTGATAACTCTATAAAACAGATGAAAATACAAGCCCGAAAACTTGAAAGACTGTGGCGCAAATCTCAGTCCCCAGAAGACAAACATGCCTTAAAGAGAACCCGAGGTGGCTTCCTAAGAATGAAATCTGCACACTGATTTATGGGGCATAGCAGAGCGCAGGGGGAACTTAGGGGGGATTGAGATAGCAACAGAGGCAGGGCAGTATAGGCAGACCCAGCCTCTGTGTGCAGATTTCATTCTTAGGAAACCACTTTGGGTTCTCTTTAATCCTCCACTTGAAGAACTACCAAAAGGTGCACTAGACAATAGTAAAGAGGCGCCCTAATCGTAGATAAAAGCATCTAAAAACAGTTTAAAATTGACAAAAAGTGAGGTAGCTTACCTCAATGACGACAAATCTTTGTAATAAACAAAAGATTTATTTATAGCACAGACAACGCATTTCGCAGGACCAAGCCCGCTTCCTCAGGCCAATACAAGTGCCTACATCAGCAAAAACAAGACTCCTCAATATACCAGTACTAGTAGGGTACATACATTTATAACATCAGTGTCACACATGCATTTAAATCATTCTATTGTTTAACATTTGGGATACCATAGCTCTTGGCACTTAGAAGCACCAAGAGCCATAATAGCTGTATTTTAGGTGGATACATTGCATTATGTAGATCAGGAGATTATAAACCTTAGCGTATTACCAAAAGGTAATCACCGAGAAAAAGTCATCCTTTCTATCACATGAGATTGCAAATGCAGTTGACAATCCAGCCCAGCTGTTACGCACAGTGGAAAAACTCTGCAGCCCGGCATGTCAAAAACGTAATATCAAGCCTTCAAACGATCTCTGCGACCAACTTGCCCATTTCTTCTCAAACAAAGTCTCCACTATAAGGTCCGCCATCAAACTTACAGCATCTGAACCTAATATAGCGCCGAAGACCATTAGCAGAGATAACGTAAAACCTTGGTCAAACTTCAAAGAAATTGATGAAGTCACATCAAGCATCCTCCTTCACCTTCGCCAAACTACCTGTGACCTGGATCCTGGCCCAACACAGTTCATGTTGAACTGCCCCGACCTGTTTGTACCGGTATTCCTCAAAATTGTAAACAATTAGTTACAATCAGGGATATTTCTTGCTTTACTGAAGGAAGCATTCATCAGGCCGCTCCTCAAAAAACCCTCCCTGGACCCAGATGCAATGACCAGCTACAGACCTGTCTCTAACCTTCCCTTTCTGGGCTAGCTAATTAAAACAGCTGTATACCTCCAGCTAGAAGCCAAAATCCTACAAAACAACAGTTCTGACCCATTCCAGTCTGGCTTCAGGAAACATCACAGCACTGAAACTGTCCTCATTCAAATATGCAACCACCTGCTCATGGCAAGAGACAGAGGAGAGTGCTCGATCCTCATACTGCTAGACCTTTCTGCAGCCTTTAATACAGTTGACCATGACATCTTGATAAGCAGGCTACAGGAATACTTTGGCATTGATGGCATAGTTCTTCAGTGGTTCCAATCCTTCTTGTGTGGCAGAACTCAAAAAGTGTATATGGGGCCCTTCCTGTGCACTTCTGTACCACTTAAGTATGGGGTGCCCCAGGGCTCAATCCTTTCTCCCCTGCATTTCATGATTTATATGTTACCGCTTGGAAAACTAATCCAAAAACATGGCCTGACATACCCCTGCTATGCTGATGACACCCAGCTATATCTTTCCTTCAAGCCAAGTGTGACAGACCCAACTCCCAACTATAAACACTTGCTTAGGTGAACTACAGCAATGGATGAATGACAACTGGCTGAAATTAAATGCAGACAAAACTGAAGTCCTTCTGATCGGAGGGAAGCACATGACAACAAAACACCTTAACTTGCAGTCTTCACCACTGAGAATAGGAGGCACGGATCTACACAGCTCTGATCATGTGGAAATTATAATTGATGGGAATTTAAACTTCAGAACTCACATCTCTGCTGTGGTGAAATCATCCTATTTTCACCTGAAGAACATCACAAAAATCAAGCACCTTATCCCACCAGAAGATCTACCAACCTTAGTTCATGCCTTCATTACATCCTGACTGGGACTACTGCAATGCTCTCTACACTGGCCTTCCAAAAAAGGACTTGTACCACCTAGAGCTGATACAGAATACTGCGGCCAGACTGTTAACCAACCAACCCCGTCACTGCCACATAACGCCAGTCCTTCACTCCCTTCACTGGCTACCTATAAAATGGAGGGTCCTATTCAAGATCGGCCTACTGACATTTAAATCACTAAATAATCTGGGCCCTGGATAAATGAAAGAAATGTTACAGCTGCATAGTAATCCCTGCAATCTCAGATCCACATGTTCACTTGGAAACTTTTGGTCCCAGAGCCTTCTGTCAAGCTGCTCCTACGTTTTGGAACTCCTTACCTCAGCAGATCAGGACAGCTCCATCCCTGAATGTGTTTAAATCCAGACTGAAAACCCACCCGTTCAGTTTGGCATTTGCAGAAATATAAAACATTTGTTGTGTGAATACTTCATCCTACTACCAACTACTGAATCTGAGAGAGCCTAAGTGCTGTGAGTCCTATGGGAGAAAAGCTCTATAGAAATGTTATTGTATTGTATTTATAAACAAGTTACGGCCCCAACTGTCCCTTCAAAGAGGCTTAACATTCTAGGGCTTCTGACTTAATTGTGTTGTGGAAAGAAGAAACCAGGGCAAATGTAGTAAGCCCACACGGGACAAGTGCAGCAAGACAATAGTGCTAGCCACTGAAAAGCCCATAGACCATTGTAGCACCTGTACACCAATACAATGCCAAGAAATCTATTAGCTATAAAACATGAGCTACAATGGTTCAGTATATAATATAATACAATTCATGGAACATATTGTCAGTATGCAAGGTGGCCTGGGTAAACTACAGATGGGCAATTACATGGAAAATGATGTTCAGTGTAGCTGAATGTAAAGATGTATAATCTAAAGTCCCACACCCACTATGCCATTTTCCGACGATTTTTCCGATGAGCAGCAATTTTTTGAGCGACAAGTGATTGTTTCTGCAAGCTCGCGATGTGGGTACAGGCGTGCAATTGCGCGAACATTTGGCGATGCGCAGTTATAACGACTGTCACAGCTGATTGGACCTTTAAGATCCCCGACGACTCTGTGCAAAGTACCGCAATGGCATGACTTCACGTTTGCGCCCGTTGCGTGTACCCGCCCACAGGAAGATGGATCGGAGAGTGGTGGTCATCGAGGAACGTCACTGGGATCTATCTTCCTGGTCGTCAGGTGAGTATTCACCTTGATCTAGGAAAAGAGTAAGGGTTAGATTCCACTAGGAGCTGCGGCTGTGTGCTATTCATCGGCGGCTCCCGTTCTGCTGCGTAGCCGTAGCATGAACCGCTAAGCCATGCCATACACAGCTACAGTGATTCAGCGGCATGCTGCAGAAATCTGCAGCATGCCATCCAGATTTGCACCACAGTGGAATCTGGACAGCAAGCAATTGAGAAGATAGGCAGTGTTTCCCCAACCTTTTGATATGCGGAGGAGAGGCCACAGATTCAGCCCAGATGCGAGCTCAGTCGAAAAAGGCCTTCAGCCAGTGTAAATCAGGGCTGTCAGCTGTGACCAGTGTGCCGAGGTTCTATGCTAATATATAAACACTGAAGGTTAACCCTTTCTGTGTTCCCAGGGATTACCAGGAAGTAAACACTGCAGGTTTGTAACAAAGAAATGTTTTTCTTTAAAGGTTATTATGCTGTTGCTTATCTTTAAGAGCAGAGAGGAAGTTCTTTATTGTGTTCCACTTTAAGCAGGTCTTTTTTCAATGTAACTTCCCATGTAACATTCAAACACTATTGTAAACAACAGTTATTGTAAACATGTAGATTACCTCTGTTTTCTCTTTTGGTAAGGTACTTGAGATCCTATAACAAAAAACAAAAAATAAATGAATATTCAGGTATTGTGAGTATAACTTTCAACTCAACAGTCATAGTATAGTAAATGTGTAATATCAAGCAAATATCTTTTCAGTAAAAATGGAAAGACAATTCTCTATGCCACAAAAATTAACAACTATTTACCACATTATTTATTTAAAACCAATTCACATCACAGCATTTTTTCACAAGCACAGTCTTCTCCAGAGTACCATATGCACATGTGCATGTACAGGTATGTATCATGGACAGCAAGGACAGCAATGGCAAAAGGGGAACATCAGTTACATGCTGAAGCTCAAAGAGAACAATATAAGACCTAGAACTACTGCCATACTAATTAACACAGAAATGTGACCCAGTCTCAGCAAATAAACTGCATGTGGCAAGTTTCACAAAGCTAGAACTTATCTACAGAGTCCTCGGCCAAGGCAGCTGGTCATGCTGCTGAGAGAAGCTAGCGAGTGTACAGCGACCCCCAATCCCCTCTCATGTATCAGCAAGTAATCTGCCTATCAGATCGTCTCAGCCAAATATAGGCTGAAGGCAATATTCTCCTACACATCCCACCCACTCAGTCATGTGCTGCTCCATTAGCCCTCTTCCCCCTGCATAGCAACAGAATACATCGCTAGTGTACAGGCTAGTGATGCTCCTGTACAGGCTCAGCCCCAAACTGTCACCCTACGGATTAAAGGTAACCTTAACTGAACAGGGGGTAAAGAGTTTCACTTACCTGGGGCTATTACCAGCCCCCTGCAGCAGTCCTGTGCCCTCGGAGCCGCTCTGGAATCCTCCGGTCCCCCGCTGTCACTTAGTTTCGTTTTTGACGACTCACCAATCGGCTGGCCGCCATGCGTATTATTGGACGCATTCCCTACTGCAATTAGCACTGTTGCGGACCGCAACGCGTACAAAAATACGCGTTACCACATTCCACACGCGGCACCGCATATTTTTGTACGCATTGCGGTCCGCAACAGCGCTAATTGCAGTAGGGAATGCGTCCAATAATACGCATGGCGGCCGGCCGACTGGTGAGTCGTCAAAAACTAAACTAAGTGACAGCGGGGGACCGGAGGATTACAGAGCGGCTCTGAAGGCACAGGACTGCTGCAGGGGGCTGGTAATAGCCCCAGGTAATTGAAACTCTTTACCCCCCGTTCAGTTAAGGTTCCCTTTAAGTCCTGATCCCTGCCTGGTGACAGTCCTCATATGAGGCTGTAATTGCAGGCTCCATCTGAAAACTGTATCCAAGGCCAACTCAGTAAGATAGATGCCCAGATTATTTTCTGACTTCAAACTAAAGAAAGTTCCTGTACAGTTGGAAAAGCTGAGCAACTGGCTTCAAGTTCCTGCACTCAATGAATGTTAAAAGCCGCAGTTCAGACATAAATATTTTACTAGATCTCTTTAGGCACTCGGCTGCAGAATTTGTTTAGGTCTATGTCACATTGATTAGCTGATGCCAACTAACCAACTTCTGCATAACCTTGTAAAGAGCCCAGACACTGGATACTTTCTGGACCACAGACTACACTATTCTCAGGTACAGTATCAGACTGTGTATACTACCTTGCAGTTTTAGAGGACACCCGAAGTGTCAATGGTGTGGTAAGCCATGGTACCCCCCCCCCCCCCCTTTCCGATAAAGGACCTCCCCTGATAAGAGATCAAACAAAATGTTTTTGTAATGGCATTACTTGTAAATTAACAAATGTAGTTGCTATAGTAGCGCTAAAAACAACTGGCAACAATGAAATTACACTAATTACATTATCCTATGTACAAGTCCCTCATCACAAGTAACATCATTAGGTGCAGTGTTCTACCCAAATAAAAGAATGATGCAGGGAATACACGGTGCGTTTATGCGCCAGAATCCAGCTGCTGGATCGATACCGGCGCGTCCCTGCTCGTCCCCGCGGGCATTTCCTAATCTTCTGTGCGTTTCTTCTTTTGTTCTCCCCGCCGGTATCGAGCGCGGAATCGATACCGACGGGGTATCGGACAGGTCGGAAATTATCAATCGAGCCATCAGCGGCTCGATTGATCATTTCAAACGAACCGTGTATTCCCAGCATTAGAAATACTAAACAAAGCAATCTGTGGCCAAGGCTGCCAGGATATGCCATGTCCTGCATTTGGCGAATGGTGCTGGATGATGAGTGGGGCTAACAATGTCGCACTGCTAGGATATGCCATAATGTTTGGGCTCCACATCCAGGCCAGGCTGGGAACAATAAGAGCAGGCCCACTACAGTGTTCTCCCCAGGCTCTTTTAGCCGGGTGCTCCACCCAGCTAATTTTGGGGAGCACCCAGCTGTCATCGGCTCACCTCCTCATACTACTCCTATGCTGCACTGCCCTGCTTGAGCCCCACCAGCTATTTTTTCATGCCACCCCGCCATAAAAAAAATTTCTGGGGAGAACACTGCACTATTAAAGCAAGAACTGTATTAAAACCAGACAGGGCCCTAAGCATAAAAACATATTGCAATACTTCAATAATTAGACAGCTGTGTGGCCCCTAGATACCAGTATTAAGCAGCTTTGTTCCCCAAATACATGAATCAAGTAGCCATGTGCCCCCAGATAAATGGAATAAGTAGCCAATTGCCCCTTGATTAATAAAAAAAAATTGAGTAGCCATAGGCCCTAGATATTAGTGTGCGGTGACTTTTGTGCTTCCTGTTAGCAGTATTCAGTAACGTTTGTGTCCCTATATATCTGTATCTCTTCTCAAGATATAGGGCAGCACGGTGGCGTAGTGGTTAGCTCTCTCGCCTTGCAGCGCTGGGTCCCCAGTTCGAATCCCAGCCAGGGCAGTATCTGCAAAGAGTTTGTATGTTCTCTCCGTGTCTGCGTGGGTTTCCTCCGGGCACTCTGGTTTCCTCACACATTCCAAAAACATACAGATAAGTTAATTGGCTCCCTCTAAAAATTGGCCCTAGACTACAGTACTTACACTACATAATATAGACATATGGCAATGGTAGGGATTAGATTGTGAGCTCCTTTGAGGGACAGTTAGTGACAAGATATATATATATACACTGTACAGCGCTGCGTAATATGTCGGTGCTATATAAATACTAAATAATAATAATAATAATAATAATAATAATATCGATATTAGGCATCTTTATTGTCCCACATTCCTCCACAGGTAGACTGGCCTTTGTGCCTCCAGATACAAGCATTAGGAAATTCCACCTCCACCCCCTTATCCTTTTCCCACAGTAATGTTTGTGCCACCCCTCCCCGACATCTCAGTTTTAGGTAGTCGTTGTACCCTCTTCTTACAGCTGTATTAGGTAGCTTCTGTGTGACCTCTAGTATTATTAGGCAGCCATTGTTCCTGCCATCCCCCATACAGGGGGTGCAGTTAGGCACAGGCACACTAAGTGGTAGCTTGGGGCCTCCTCACCCACAGAAGACCCCCCCCCCCCCCTAATGCTGCCAGAGCTGGGGGGACATCTAGGCTAACCATATTGGGTGTGGCTAACTATACTGGGGGACACTTTGACTAGCTATAGTGAGGGTGGTCAACTATACTGGGGGGTGCATCTTTGGCTACATACCTATACTGGATGGCTACCTTTTTTTGGTGGTGGACCTTTGACTACCTATTAATAAAGCCCCTCCACCAGGGGCTTTATTAAGGCATACCTAAAGTGAGATGGATAGGGCTCACTGGGCCGGGCAGCACACAAGTGTGTCAGCTGTGTAGCTGCCCACGTGCTGCGTTGCTATGCGGTGGGGCAACGGAGGGACAACAAGCAGAGCGACTCGGCCAATGGGATCGGCGTTGTTAGGGGGTGAGTAGCTCCGCTAGGCCGATTGATTGCAGTTTGGGGGTCGGGGACTCCGCTTACTTAAGTCAGGCGTGTTTACGGGCCTTGAACAATATTTTTTAATCTTGGATGAAGATTCTGAGTCCAAGAACCTTCAAGTTAACCTGAGGTGAAAATAAACTGGTGAGATAAACAATTGTATCTGTCCTTCTACTCTTAAAAATTACCTTTTTTGTGATATGTCCCACAGTTTTAAGTTAAAAAACGTAAGTGAAGATTATACTATAGTCCGATTAGGTCCCAGAGCTAAAATATATGATCTATTGACCCATCTCCTGCACTCAGAAACTGTTCTCTGCCAGGAAATAGTTATATGGCTGTAACTCTGTGTGTGTTACGCTATAGTCCGACGCTATACCGACTGGAGAAAAACTGTCACTCGCATACTTGAAAGTTTAACTATTTCAGGCAGAAAAAGAGAAAAAAAAAACAGCCTATTAATTAATATAGTTGGGCATGGTACATACAGTAATATGTGTATGGGCCCGTTACATACACCTGTTTATCTCGTCATGTCACCTAGAGTACACTTTAAGCAGTTTAACAGTATAAATTACCTGGCTGTCCTGCTGATCCTCTGCCTCAAATGCTTTTAGCCATAGACCCAGAATAAGCATATGCAGATCAGACATTTCTGACTGAAGTGTGACTGGATTTGCCACATGCTTGTTTCAGGTGTGTGATTGAGACACTACTGCAGTCAAAGAGATCAGCAGGACAGCCAGGCAACTGGTAGGGCTGGGACCCACTAGGAATCCAAAATTAAAATCCCAGACGCTAGAGTTTCTGATCTGTGACACTTAAAATACTGCAATTTCCACCAGGATTTATGGAGGGCTTGGACGGAGTGCGATTTCACCTGCATTAATTCTAACGTGATTGCTTCGCCCAGAAATGCTGCAAGTGCTGCCAATCTCCGTAGTGGAATCACCCTCATAGGGTTCCACTGTTGAAGTGCTTTGCCGATTTGCAGCAGTCTGCAAGAGCAGAAAAAGTGCTGCTAGTGGGTACTGGGCCATTTTGGCAGCCTCCATATCCAGCTCACTTCAGATGAGCCATCAGAGCCACAGTAAAGGAAATGAGTGAAAACATCTAATAGAAATCACCTAAATCCAGACACGGCAGCAGTAAGTAATATCTGTACGATATCTGTAACTAGCTGGTGTGGCACTTGCCAAGCAATGACTCACAGAAACCAGTGAACACAGGAAAATACCGCTCAACTGATTTTTCTCACCCCACCCAAATTATTTCTTGAAGCTCTGTCTTCAAAAGAATGAATGATAATACCATGGTTTTTAAAGTAGCTAAATGAAAGCAGGGAAAATGCTTTTCCACGGTTAAGTGCTAATTGAAGCATTTAGATATTATTCATATAAAACATATACCAGGTACAGAACTGCTACGTTTTTTGAGCTCTCTCTGTAGCGGTCTATGAAAGAAACAAGTGCAGTGGGTTCTTAAAAGTGTTTTCTGTATAATAAGGACTGCACATACTTCACTGTAACATATTGCTACCATAATGATAGTTTGTGAGCATTCTAGGTGAGAGTTTTAGGAATGACTGCTGTACAGACATACTACTTGATCACTGGTGAGCAGTCTGTGTTGTATGGAGTGGTGACTGGGGACAACAAGCAAAGGACAACCAAGTGGTTGGTGCTGAACAATAATGGTTGATTAAGTCGTAGTTTAATGATCCAATATGGTGGACTGTTAAACATCAAGAGCTTTTATTGATGCCACATGTGTGTATTGATACAAAGCATTCATAAAACACAAAGTGCTTTTTGAGACTTGATTTTAGATGTTATTTATGTTGCTTTTTATGCTCTATGTATTAATTAGTCGGAACACTAAGCTTGGTTTCCATTAAAGCACAACTGAAGTGAGAGAGATATGTAGACGGACATATTTATTTCCTTTTAAACAATGCTAATAACCTGGCTGTCTTACTGATCCTTTGCCTCAAATACCTTTAGCCACAGACCCTGAACAAGCATGCAGATGATGTCTGACTGGATTTGTTGCATGCTTGTTTCAGTTCTGTGATTTAGACACTACTGATTCATGAAAGATCAGCAGGACAGCCAGACAACTGGTATTGTTTAAAAAGGAATGAAATATGACAGCCTCCATATACCTCTTGCTTCAGGTCAGGTGTCCTTTAACCTCCTGGGGGATACAATTATATCGCCCAGGAGGTGGCACAGCACTATTTTTTAAAATGTTTTATTTTTTAAATCATGTAGCGAGCCCAGGGCTCGCTACATGATAGCCGCTGTGCAGCGGCATCCCCCCACCCCCTCCGATCACCTCTGGCAATCAAAGCAAACAGGAAATCCCGTTCAGAACGGGATTTCCTGTTTGGCTTCCCCCGTCGCCATGGCGACGATCAGGATGACGTCAACGACGTCATGACGTCAGAGGGAGTCCCGATCCACCCCTCAGCTGCGTGGCACTGATTGGCCAGGCTGCGCACAGGGTCTTGGGGGGGGGGGGAGCGGCGCGGCACGGCGGGTAGCGGCGAATCAGCGCGGAGCGGCGGCGATCGGTATGTACACGCAGCTAGCAAAGTGCTAGCTGCGTGCAACAAAAAAATAAATATGCAAATCGGCCCACCAGGGCCTGAGAAATCCTCTGTGGCGGCTTACCCCGAGCTCAGCTCGGGATTATCCCCCAGAGGGTTAAAGAGGAACTGTCAGCCATACTATCTCAGAAAAAACAACACCACATATATAAGTAGATAAATACTTGCTCTACTTACATAACATATGTATTGCACTGTCAACGTTTTAATTTTAGTGATTTTTCTACAGTAAAAAAAAATAGAAATTCCTTCTTAAGTGTGGCTATTTTGAATCCAATTCTGATGTCATTTCCTCCTTTACTCTCCTCTGTCTGTTTTGTCCGCCCCTTCACTATAGAAAGTGCATTGTCTCAGCATGAGAACTATTGACCAATCAGAGAGGAACAGAGGTGTGGGAGGGGAAATCTGGAGGGAGAGAGGCTTCAGCCAATCAGGCTGCATTAGTTATGTCTGAGGGGAAGTAGAGAAGCAAAAAAGTACAATCCAGCATGCCCTGCAACTTCCTTTTTGTGTACCAAATGTTGTGTGTACCAAATAAGAGTCAGGTAAACTGGGGAATGATCATTTATCAACAAGTAAAGTAATATTGATTTTAACTTTTGGATTGCCTGGTTAGCATCCTTATTACTTGTTTACCAGATAAAAATAAAGAATTGATTTTTTATTTTATGCACGACAATAACACTTTAAGGACTCTGGGCAGATCTACAGCCAATTCCCCCTGCTGGTCGTGTATCCAGAAATACTGCAGTAAAGTTTTGTTTCTCAGGTCTCCCTAAAGCCCTTCTATAGAAACATATATCTCTGATGACATTAACGGCTGGTGGCTGATGTCCGCATGGCTTCCTGAAGACAGGATGCTGGGTGCACATCACCAATTCACCATTTGCCTATTGGAAATCGTGCATTCTTATTACAACAACTAACCCATCAGCACGACTTCAATGGGATCCTAGGTATGCCTATGTTTACAAAGATCGGCTATCAAATGCTCAGGTTGCAGCTATTCATGGAACTCATGTGTTTAGTATAGTGCCACATATGCTCATGGGGAACAAACACATAGAAGAGATGCTTTCTCATCCTAGAAGAGGGGCAGAATTATTTTAGCGCTAATAATCGGTAAGGTTTCCTAATGAATGAAAAGTGTGCATGCAAACTTCAGGACCACTTCAGTATGCAGCCATAAAAGGCTGCCTGCAGTACTTGTTGTACAAAACAGGGCTCTAGTGACCCTCGGTTATTCTGCCTCATGCAGGTAAGTGAAATGTACAGATTCCACCAAATCCATGTCATACTCACCTAAAACTGCAAAATAGTCACATGGAGCTGGGTGTATGCATCGTATCTGGAGCTAGGTCATTTATGACCCTTCCCTTCAAAATCACCATTTTCTAATTAATCATTACTAAAAACGACCTTGCCATTTCAGTCTTACTCAAGTTACTTCCTCTCAGGTTCTCGCCATGATCACTAGACAACCGTGGTAATACCGCTCTCTACACATACAGAATAATGCACATACAGAATAATGCACTGATGCTTAGAAGACTCTTTGCCTAGAACAGGGGTGTCAAACTTGATCACGTAAGGGCCAAAGGGCTTGATTCATCAAGCTGCGCTGCTAAAGCTTAATGCTGCGTAGTGCGCTCTATGCACGCCTTACATAGCAGAGCTCTCTGCCGTGTAAGGAGCGTGCTTTCCTTAGTTAACTGCGGGTTAACTATCGCTACCATGATATTTCACTTGCGGCCGCTACTGTATTAATTTATATAACATTGTAAATCATGGTAGCGATAATTCACTTGAGCAGGGCCACCCGCAGTTAATGTTACGCCCATTGCTAAGGGAGCAATGCGCATAACTAAGGAAGGCACGCACCTTACATGGCAGAGAGCTCTCCCAGGTAAGGTGTGCATAGCGTGCACTGCACAACATTAAGGCTTGATGAATCATGCCCAAAATCTACAACATAGCCTAAGTTACAGGCAAAATTGTTTATTGAGATTTAACACTTATTGAACAGTCTCAAATAATGAGGCATAATTATAGTGACCATTGGGGGACCTAGATCTTGGATCCTCCCCCTTCTGCAGAGCAGTGCAGAGGAGCAGTTTAAAGGGGCACTATGGCTAAATTCTTCTTTATAAGTCCCTTTAACATAAATATTTGTATGTGCAGCATTGTTAATAGCATTTATTGTGGCTGTTCAAATTTTTTTTTTACTCTGGCACTACCCATTTATTGTCAAGGAGGCACGTCAGAAGATTTACCTTACTGACGCCAAATCAGCATAATCCATTGAGTGGTAGGAGGCATCTAACTGTGTTCTGTCTTGCCGTTTTTTTCCTCCCCCCTCTGGTTTGCTCAGCGAGGATTATTCCAACTGTAACTGCAGTTTCTGAGCTACGTGTACAGCTGCAGCCACCGTACAGCGCAGGACGAGATAAAGCAGAACATAGCAATAGCGAGCGTGTCTGCTAGCTGCCGCCGCTGTGTGCGCACTTGAAAAGACTAGAGCTGGTTACCACAGTAACGGGCAACAATAGGTGTCCGTTGCTGTGCCAGCTTCAAAGACGGGGTCCTCAGCAAGCAGCTCTAGTCTTTTCAAGTGTGCACACAGCGGCGGCAACTAGCAGACACGCTCGCTATTGCTGTGTTCTGCTTTATCTCGTCCTGCGCTGTACGGTGGCTGCAGCTGTACACGTAGCTCAGTAACTGCAGTTACAGTTGGAATAATCCTCGCTGAGCAAACCAGAGGGGGGAGGAAAAAACGGCAAGACAGAACACAGTTAGATGCCTCCTACCACTCAATGGATTATGCGGATTTGGCGTCAGTAAGGTAAATCTTCTGACGTGCCTCCTTGACAATAAATGGGTAGTGCCAGAGTAAAAAAAAAATTTGAACAGCCACAATAAATGCCATTAACAATGCTGCACATACAAATATTTATGTTAAAGGGACTTATAAAGAAGAATTTAGCCATAGTGCCCCTTTAATATTTACCTGCTACAGTGCTGCTTTGGGTCTCCTCTAATCCTCCTGACGGCCATGTTACACTATGCTACATAACTCCAACTCTGAATACAGTTCACGTGATCGGGAGTTGGAGGTATAGAAATATAGAGCATGCGGCAGTCAGGAAGAAGGCTGTCAGGAAGACAGAAGAAACCTGTTGCATCGCAGGAGAAGGTAAATGTTACACTGCTCAGCTACTCTGCTATGTGCTGAGAGGGTTTCGGGTGGAAAGGTGTATAGCTGTGTGTGTTTGAGAAGGCAGTGTAGTGATGTTCTTTTACTGCTTACAATGGTGCACATTTGAGGCTCTCAAGGGCCACATAAAATGGCAAGGAGGGCCACATTTGGCTCACAGGCCTTGAGTTTGACACCTGTGGCCTAGTATGCTGTCATTTTTACCTTATTTGCCTTTATTTGAACTCGGGAGACGCAGGGTGGAAGCTGGTTTAGGGCACTGCTGACCTCCAGTGTTTCAACAGATGCAAGTGCATTACAAATAGCTTTTACTGACTGCACCACCCTCTCTGCCCGGAGGTGGAATTCTGTCTGTGAAGACAAATAGAAAATTAAACGCACAAAGGTTACAGACCCAAAGATTTTCTAAGGATAAAACAATAAACATGGAGCCAAAAAAGATACCAGAACATGCAAATGAGTAAACGTATACAAGGAAGTTAAACTGAAATGTAACTATGGCAACAACTGTACAACAAAAGATAAATGACACACAAGAGTTTTACTACTGAGGAGTTATTAATGCGATTAGAAATCCCATAACCAAAACGGGTTGTGAACCGCTCCTGCTCAAAAAGGAATCTGATGAGGAAAGACACTATATGTTCTCATTTTAACCCCCCTATGGCCAAACAAATTAAACAGGTGACCAGAAGACAGTATACTATAACAGTACATACACAGTTCCACTCTACAACTAATAGGTTATTCACAGCCTCTGGCGGAAGTATAACCCATGTGGCACCATTTAGAAAAAAATGGTATATAAATACATGTGACATGGTTATTGCAGTCCACACCCAGGGGTAATCAGTGCAGGGACTATAGACGGTGGATTATAAGCATTAGAGGAGGTATTTATATACCGAGGAGAAGACTAGTAATTTATTATTGCACATGTAGGTTTAATTAGATGGGTGGACTCCTGCAGCAAGCTCCTTTTTGGTGGTGTTTCACATACTGTAATCAAGAGAAAGTCCAACAGAGCAATTTCTGTTCCAGAGAAAGACTTGTTTTTAATTTTACGTGTGTGATAGATGTATTTTGGGTAAAAGTGAGGGACTTTATTATATTAACTAGTTTACATTCCAGGAAGTAGATTCTACATCCTAATTAGTGCTGCTGTAAAATAAAGTTAGGGGGGAAAAAAAGTTTTAAAAGTATAAAAAAAAAACAATTAAAGTGACATGGTCCCAATAAAATAAAAAGCGTTTTTTTTTTAATCCACTGTTATTTTTTAGCCCAAGTCAACCCTGTTAACCCATTTCATTTCAGTATGTATCTACATAAATTAATATACAGGCGGATTTTTTTTAAAGAAACATTACTTACATCTGATAAAACAAATTCATCCACCTCATTGTGATACTTGTCAAAAAGCAGAGACAGTGCTTGCCTGGGAAAAGATAAACATCCATGAGCTATTTTCTAGCAAGGCTGTTGCCGGGACATCCTGTTATGAATGCCTGTTAACTAGAGACACTTTAAAGGGGTTCTTTCGCGAAAAAAGTAGGCAGTTAGAAAATGTGACAGATGACAGGTTTTGGGCCAGTCCATCTTTTTAAGGGGGATTCTCAGGGCTTTCTTTGTTTTCAACAGCATTTCCTGAACAGCAGTTTAACTGCCAAAATAGCAAGATATCAGCCGGCCTCCCTAATCACTTGCACACTATTATGTCAGTTACATTTTGCAACTGTTGTTCAGGAAATGCTGTTGAAAACAAAGAAAGCCCTGAGAATCCCCCTTAAAAAGATGGACTGGCTCAAAACCTGTCATCTGTCACATTTTTTAACTGCCTATTTTTTTCGCGAAAGAACTCCTTTAAAAGACAATGAGCAGACAAAGCCTGAAACATTAAAGATGATTAAACATCTGTTAGCTGACCTGTAACCGTAGACACAGAATATATCAAATATAATGGGCTAACAAGAATATTCTGGAGTTTAATAACTTGTCATACTAATAAGGCAAAGACATTTCCTGTTTCTCAAGCTGTACCTGGTGATAACTTGTTTAATAGGTCTCTCCTGAAGGTGCACATGATGGTTTAGAGTGGAGGGACTCTGGATGTCATTGGCCTGGGAAAGGAAACATAAGGATTACATGAATAACACACAATTGTATATTACTCAAGGCTCACATGAACCCCAGTAAACTCCCAGCTTACCGGTAATATGTATTGAACACCAATAGTGTTAGTTACAATACTGTAATTTCCGGTCAATAAGACGCTCCGGACCATAAGACGCACCTAGGTTTAGAGGACAAAAATCAGGGAAATAAATATATATACTAAACCTGGTGCGTCAATGGTGTAGGGGCGTCTTATGGACCTCCAAGCTGTCTCCCTTCAAAGGCCCTGATCTCATTAGCAGATTGGCTAGAGATTAGACACGCTGTCACAGTCCTCTGTATGCTTCCTCTGTCTTCAGCAGAGTGCAGTGTAGCACATCCAACTCCCCACCGACTGGCTACGAGTCCCGTACTTCCTCGTACTGGTGCCTCTTACTGCGTGACCCCGGCGTGTGCACACATGCAGCCCCATATGAAGTCCGGGTAATTAGGATGCGCTCTGCACATGGCGGCTTTGCCGCAGGGCCTGGGGGGCATATGGTTCACATTCGGACCATAAGACGCAGGGACATAGCTAAGGGCCTTGGTGCAAGTTTTACATGGCCCCCTCAGGCGCTCTATGCATATCAACTAATACGGCACACGAAAACCTGCCAAAGACAACCACAGTGTCAGAGGTGCAAGAAGGGGATGGGGAACATCTTGTTCATCATTATGATCATTTAAAGCATTTATAGAAGTGATCATTACAAGCACAGGACCAACAAAGAGCTAATATTGCAGTTGAGGAAAGGCCCTACGGGCCTCGCTGGCCCAAGGACCCCGGCGCCGTTGAGACCTGTGCAACCCCTGTTGCTAAGCCACTATAATATATATATATATATATGTTGCATTATACTACAAGTTTGTATTACATGGTGAATTATCTGCACTCCAGTCTGGGATTCTCACAGTTTCTCAGCATGTGACAGGCAGCTCCCTCCCCCTCTCTCTATAAACGGCTGAAACTAAATGCAGAGAGCGAGGAGTAAACAAAGCACACAAAGCATGCAAGGGGCATGCATAATTTGTATTCATTACAACAGAGGCAGCCCATTCCTCCCTGGGTCGACAAAGAAAATATTAGATATATTACTGAGACAGTGCAACTAGAAAAGGCTGCAGTAATCCAGACCACATTAGAACGGGTATAGGAACTTATAGGATAGAAGAAATAAGGCTGAACATTTTGTTACAATGTCTCTTTAAGTGGTTAAGATCTCCCTTGACGGCAGTGGATATGATCAGTTGGATTAGCACCAGTCATTTATGGCTACTTACCGCATTGTTACAGGTTCAGTTTGGTTTGGATAAATTGCTCCACTCGTCACAGATAATAGTATGTCTATTTTGTTTACTTACCGTTCTAGTGAGATCGGCCTGTACAGCCTCTTTTTTCATCAACTGAAGCCGTACATCTGTGTCAAACTTCCTGCACTGCTGGATGTATTCATGGCTTCCAAGGGGCTGGTCACTTTAATTAAATGACATAAAATGAGAAATTAGTAAAGGATGTCATAACACCTTCAATATTAAAAGAGGAAATAAACAGAGCCCAAATAGAACAATATACTTTATGCAGCATGATAGCTGTCCAAACATCCTCACATTTACATTAACTGTATATTTTGTAAAATAAAAGTACAAAAGAAATAGGATCAAAACGGGCTTGCTTTTCAATACATATGCGTTTAACCCTTAGCCTGCCAGCTGTTTTTTTTTTTTGTTTTTTTTTTAAGCTACAAGCCAGCACCAGCTATGTTAGAGTTGTGTTTATTAAATGTCTTGCCCAATTCTACATGTACAAAAGCCCACATTAGTCAGTTGGGATTGTAGTCGAGGTGCAAATAGACAAGACAAATAACATTTATATTGTGCTTTTCTCCTGGTGGACTCAAACCGCTTGGACTGCAGCCACCAGGACATGCTCAGTAGGCAGTAGTAGAGTTAGGGAGTCTTGCACAATGATACCTTACTGAATAGGTGCTGGCTTACTGAATAGGAAGGAAGAGCCAAAATTTAAACCCAGGCCTCGTGTCAGTGGCAGTGGCAAAGGCAACCAATACAGTATCCAGCCACTGCTGGAATTAAGTGACTGCCTGCAGTAAAAAAAAAAAACATTTGGCTATTTACCTAGGAAGGATGTATACAGAGATTTAGCTATTGTGCTCGCAGTTATCTACAATAGTGGTGTAATTTCCTGAATAAATAAAAAGCTAGGAGGTAGACAGGACCGGAGTCTATGTTTGAAACCATCAGAAGACCAAACTCCTATCTACCGTCAGGCTTTACTGTATGGACAGGAAATGACATTACTATAGTTTACAACAGCTAGTGTGGACTGGCGCAATGACCACACCTCTGTATACGGACATCCTAGTTAGATGTCCAATTTAATTTACTTGGGGGATAAACTACACAAGTATGCTTATCATTTAAAGATTCCATGTCTTTCTAAGGACAAATCACATGCTGTCACCAATCCTAATGAATTTCCCTAAAAGACTACACACAGAATAAGATCCAGAAAGGAGAATCCAAAAGGTGCAGATACAGAAATGCCATGTGTACCACTGAGACAATAAGTGGAGAAAAATATTGTCAGTGTTAACTCATTTACAGGAAAAAATCTGAGGTTTTAAACCTAATGATTCATTTTCAAAACAGCAAAAGTCTGGTTGAACCTTGATCACACTATGCAATGCACTTAGCTGTGTGTATATACAGCAACACAGGTCACCAGCATTGCTCTCTGTTGCTGTACCTTGTGGTGCTGATATCATTGACTGACCCAGATTCTGGCAGTACTGCATTCAGAGAAAATGCATGCAGCAGTGTGATAACGCAATGCTGCACAGCACATACGTGGGAACATCAGACTGACTATACATTATGCATACTATACGTGCTGCTGAAATATGCACAGCAGTGTGTATAGTGTGAACGAGGTTAAACGAAGGTGAGATTTTATGTCTGCGTTTAAAAAAATAAATCTTTTTTTAAAGATAACCAAAAAAGGACTCATAATACTTTCTGTTCATGTAAACTGAAACATATAGTATAATTTAGGTTCTTACTGTGTTCTGCCTCAGACAACCTACTCTGCTTTCATTTTTTGTTACTTCCCGTTCTTAGTGTCAAGGACATGGGAGTGTTAACATATGGATAGCACATGTCACAGCTTATACAACACGCATTATGTTATTATGGCAAACACAGCAAAAGAAGAGAGGGAAAACAATTTTTTGTAATACCCACTTCCTGATTTGATCTTGGTTAATCTACACAAACATGAAACTTGACATGCATTTCTTGTAGTGTATTCCATCTGTTTCACAGACCAACACTGATGGCTTATTTCTTCAGAACTGCAGGTCTGCATTACATTAGAGGGTGCCAAGTTCAGTTAAGGAGAGACTGTGGCCTGGAAAAAACCTAAAAGGCCCAACCAAAAATCACTGCAAAGTATCAGTATTGACTTCCAAAAGAAGAATGTATTTGCATGTGATCAATTGAACGTATCTAAAAGGAAGAGCCAATAATGCATCACATTGGCTTAAAGCACAAATACAGCCTTTATTTATTTGTGTTCATCAGCGCAAGGCATGGAATTGTTCTGACTCTGTATCTATTGGTCTAGTCAGGGTAACAATATAGTAAAATCAGTTGAGTTAAAGAGAAACTCCGACCAAGAATTGAACTTAATCCCAATCAGTAGCTGATACCCCCTTTTACATGAGAAATCTATTCCTTTTCACAGACCATCAGGGGGCGCTGGATGACTGATATTGTGGTGAAACCCCTCCCACAAGAAGCTCTGAGTGCCGAGGTACTTCTGGCAGTTTCCTGTCTGTGAACCCTGTTGCATTGTGGGAAATAGCGGTTTACAGCTGTTTCCAACTGCCAAAACAGTATACAGCAGCTACATCACCTACCAGCAGTAAAAATGTAATCATGTGATAAATGTCAGAATATAAATCAGAGATTTAAAAGATTTTACAATGGGCAAACACTGACTAAATCATTTATACATAATTATTGTAAAAATGAAGCACTTTCTTTTTTATTACATTATTTTCACTGGAGTTCCTCTTTAAGCCCAGTTCACATTGGACAGAAAAACCATTTAGCAGATCGTAACATAATGGACCCTATTGGAGGTGAGAGTATCCTATGTTAACCAATAGGATTAGTTCACACTGTCGCTTCGATGGAGGCTGGGTATGTCATTACCCTGCCTACAACAAGAAACCATTTCTCCATGCTCTTATATTTAAACTTTTTATAAAGATATGGAGTAGGTAACACACTGAACAGGGACAAGACAATAAGAATGTGCTCACCTGTGGTGCTGCAGCTCTAGCCAGTAAGAGTTAGACCCTCAGAAGAGGGAGGAGGTGGGAGAGGTCAGGTGCTCACAGGGAGAGACTGGCTGCTGTTCCCTCCCATCTCCTTCCTGCCATCTCAACAGGAAGTGGAAAATGATGAGAAAGGAAATAGACATTGTAAATATCTTTACCTTATCTATTGTATAAGGTGCTGACGCACAATGTACATAAATGTGCATTAATAAGCAATGCACAAACCTACCATCCTATGCTTTAAAATTGGAGGCTGAACTAGGGCTGTTAAAGATTATAGGTGAGCTATAAATCACCATGTAAAGAAATGGAAGTGACAAAGTTTTTGCAATACTTTGCAGAACATTACCTCATGAAGGCACCATTAAAGCTTGGTAACAGGCTGCTGCACCATCGTGCCACAAGTATCATCATCACTCCTTCACACATAGATGCAGCTAAAAACAACATGGCACTAATAGAAACTCTGAACAAGGGATCCCTCTCATCTCACACAAAAGCTTTTGAGAGTCTTGCTCAAGCCTGCTGATTTGTAAATCAAGGAGAACATTTTACTTTTTTCTAGGCCTAACAAGCATTCTAGGGATAGCAGAACTGAAAAGGGATCTGACAAAAACACTTAATTAAAAGGATACAAATAAAATTCTAATTTATTCCTACAAAATGTAAAGTGCATCTCACTGCACGTAAACAAGGTTGGCACGTTTGAATGTCCTGGTGTTATACACTGAAAGCTATCCATACGCAAATTGATAATGACCTGATCTGAAAAGCAGGGCATAGCGATTGATATAGCACTTTATCGGATTTTAGAAGTCTGATAAAGTACTGCATGAACTGCTGTCCCTCTTGGATTTGTACTGCTCAAAACAAAGCTATGTGCCCATCAATCTTCTGTAGTTCCTACAACCGCTGCTCAACGAAAATCTACCGCCTGCCCTGATGACACTTTCAGTTAGCAATGGAATTCTACTGATCAAATCTGTTGTAAATCATTAGATTACTGTCAGATATATTGACTAGTGCATGGCCGTATTTACTGTACTACAAACCTATGAATTCTGCAAGCTTTTCAATTGAAAAAAAAAATGTATGCAAGGCTATCTTATTCAATTAAATATATAGTATTGTTTGTGACCAGAAGTGTAACTACAAACCTCCACAGTGACAACTTCATGGGGCTTCCTTTCCATGCCTTGCTGACCCCTAGTCATGTATCCACAGCAAGTGCGCCACTTAAACCCCCATCATTCACCTCCCCCAATAACAAGTACTGCTACCATTCTACTCACTTCCCAATAACAAGTGACGCCAACATAACGTCACACCCCACATAGCAAGTGTGGCCAAACCAACCCCACCTCCACTTCAAAAGCAAGACTGTAAGCTTGCAAGGGCAGAGCTTTAGCTCATATCTGCTGTACTTCTACTTTCAAACATTTAACTGTGACGGACAGTCAAGGAAATGCAACAGCTACAAAACTCTGTTCATTTTATGCAAATGTATCCAGCTTGACCATGAACCAATCAAATCCTACAGTGACTTCTTTTGATCAGTCTTTTCAAGCTGTATACATTTGCACAAAAAAATTGGAATAAAATTCACATCAACTCATATTTCTTTACATCTCATGAATCATCCTTAGTACCTGTGTTGCTGAATGGCCTTCTACCGCACATGAACGTAGTATATATTTTGTATATTTTGTGTTGCTGGAACTAGCTATATCCACGGACTCCACTGTCTGTTTTGTACTCTGTACAGTACCATGGAAGATGTTGGCACCATAGAAACACCAATTATGTAGCACCCCTCCCTCCCCATAGCAGGAGTACAAAGTATAGCAACCCTCCCCCCTATAGCAAGTGTGGTCAGTACAAATGACCCCACAGACACCTACATACCATATCTTAGTGCAGCTGTGTATTTTACCTATTCCAGTGGTGGTTCAGGTCTACTTTACTCTTTGCACTGTACTGCAGGATACTCCCGTACAGCTCCCCAGTGTTCTTGCATGTCTTGTGACATGCATTGGGAGCCGTACATAGGTATGCTGCAACACAGTGCACAGCTGCAGGAAAGAGGAGAGGAAAGCAGACCTAATCCATCTCTGGAGCAGATACAATACATTGCTTCGCTGTGCTACTCTGCACATTGATGGGTCAGACTTCAGTATCAGTAACTTCCCAGGCCTTGTTCCATTCAAACACAGGAAACAGGATAATATACTTGGCTAAAGGTGCGTGCACACCTGTGACTTATGTCACCTGTTTGGGATCAGGACCCCATCCCTCGTGCAACATCATTGGCCGGGCTGAACAGATGCAAAGTCAGCTGTATAGTGGACGATGCATTCTGTAGCTATGCGGGGAGGCGAAGGGCAGACAGAGTGGCATGTGCATGTGGCAGGCGGCACAAAAGAATCGCTAAGCCAAGTTGATCCGCCAGAGCAGTGGTCAATATACATACCGGATTATCGTTATCAGTCATCTAAGATGATTTAAATCAAGCTTGTGTATGGAGCTTTACCCACAACTTGAGATTATCAATGAGATGCAAAATAATTTTGATATGCAAATTTCACGTGAATTGTATGCAGCGAAAACATGGGTTAATCCAAAATGGCTAAAAGTGAATTGGATTGGTCCAATCTGTAGTCATTGGACACTTTTACACAAAAGCATGATTTAAAAATCTCAATATAGCGGAAAACAAGACACCAAATTCCTCTACTACAGTAAAAATAAAAAAGAAGCTTAATCATTTGCTAAATACACACGTGTCTCATCCAACAAATGCATGCTGTGTGGCACAAACCACCTCAGCTTCTAATATAGCCAAATTAGAGGTGCTTGGAGCATACTCAATCTCCCCTCCCCTCTCTAATCATGCCAATGTGTAATAGGAAACAGAAAAAGAGAAAAGAAAATGCTACAGAACCAGAAAAAAAATGTATGATACAGCATTACAAATTCCCAAATCTACAAAAAATGCTCTGAACTCTAATCCAAAAATATGAATGATTGGCCTAGTCTGTAAAATAATGCATCTCAATCTGATATCAAAGTATGCAACATCTTCTGCCAGTTTCTTTCATGGTATTCAAGCCATGTTTACTGTTTTTTTTTGTTTTGTTTTTATAATACAATACACTAGCAGAAAGGTAACCAGGGGCTGCAAATAAAAATCTAAATGCTGCCGTGACCTAGAAACCAGTAAGTCTATTTCCCTGACCATCGCTTTATCAGAGAGGGAGTGACTTAGTTTTGTGCATCTGTATATCTTGGATAATCACAACCCAGTATCCAAAAAATAAGACACTGTGTAAATTGTAAATGGGAAAAGAATGTGTCAATTTCGGAACAATCTCACCCCTATACTTAATTTAAATGAAAATAAGAAAAAGACAAAATGAGTATTGGAACTGAGACATGTTATGGTTTTAGAATTTGAGGGCAGCAACACATTCCATAAATGATGGAATAGAGGCAACAGAAGACTGGAAATCATTAACAATGCTAAAAAGAAAAACAGCTGTTGGAACACCTTACAGCTAATTAGATTAATCGGCAACAGGCCAGAAACATACAGATTGGGTATAAAAAAAACCATCCAAGATAGAGCTGAGTCTTTCAAAGTAAAGATGGGAAGCGTACACCACACCACTAACACTGATCTAAAGTAAATGCTATCATTAAAAGGTTCAGAACCGTACACATGCTAAATGAAACTCAGCCAAGGTGCTTGTACAGCAGCCCCTGACACTATCCCCCCACACCAGTCTAGCGATTAGCCACAAGCATTGTCCTCCCCACTCACCCCACAGTGTGATGACACTCTCACACTACTCTGTCAGCCTTCCACAGCAACAGAACACAGCGCTAGTCAGCAGACTAGTGATGCTTCTGTACAGCCTCGGCCCTGCAATGTTGCCTGAGGAACCACTAGACACCAGGTGGTACTGTATAAGGGAAGGAGGAGGGACCACTAGACACCAGGTGGTACTGTATAAGGGAAGGAGGAGGGACCACTAGACACCAGGTGGTACTGTATAAGGGAAGGAGGAGGGACCACTAGACACCAGGTGGTATTGTATAAGGGAAGGAGGAGGGACCACTAGACACCAGGTGGTACTGTATAAGGGAAGGAGGAGGGACCACTAGACACCAGGTGGTACTGTATAAGGGAAGGAGGAGGGACCACTAGACACCAGGTGATGCTGCATAAGGGAAGGAGGAGGGACCACTAGACACCAGGTGGTACTGTATAAGGGAAGGAGAAGGGACCACTAGACACCATGTGATGCTGTATAAGGGAAGGAGGAGGGACCACTAGACACCAGGTGGTACTGTATAAGGGAAGGAGGAGGGACCACTAGACACCAGGTGGTATTGTATAAGGGAAGGAGAAGGGACCACTAGACACCAGGTGGTATTGTATAAGGGAAGGAGGAGGGACCACTAGACACCAGGTGGTACTGTATAAGGGAAGGAGGAGGGACCACTAGACACCATGTGATGCTGTATAAGGGAAGGAGGAGGGACCACTAGACACCAGGTGGTACTGTATAAGGGAAGGAGGAGGGACCACTAGACACCAGGTGGTATTGTATAAGGGAAGGAGAAGGGACCACTAGACACCAGGTGGTACTGTATAAGGGAAGGAGGAGGGACCACTAGACACCAGGTGGTACTGTATAAGGGAAGGAGGAGGGACCACTAGGCACCAGGTGATGCTGTATAAGGGAAGGAGGAGGGACCACTAGACACCAGGTGATGCTGTATAAGGGAAGGAGGGCCCACAAGACACCAGGTGGTGCTGTATGGGAGAAGGAGGTTGGATTACTAGACACCAGGTGATACAGTATGGAGGAGGACTGGGGGCAACTAGACACCAGATGATACTGTATGGGAAAGGGAGGGGGACACCACCTGTGGTGTAACTAAGGAGCTTGGGGCCGAGGTGCGAGTTTTACATTGGGCCCCAAGCACTCTATTGATGTGGAGCCCCAAAATCTATCAAAGGATAGCTGCAGTGTTAGAGAGGTGTATTTAAAGCAAGGAAACAGTTTAAGGATTACTATGCGATGCACATATAGAGGTGTTCATTATCAGCATAGCATCAATAAACAGCTAATAAGATAGATGAAGGAAGGCCACTAGTGGGCCCCTCTAGTCCAGGGGCCCCGGTGTGGTCACTACCTCTGCATCCCCTATTGCTATGCTACTGCACACCACTAGACAACACCAGGTGATGCTGTAAAGGGGTGAGGGGGAGACAATAATGAGACATCAGGTACGCTGTATGGGGGAGGGGGACCACTTGATACCAGGTATGCTGGGATGGTGAGGGGGACCACTTGATACCAGGTATGCTGGGATGGAGAGGGGATCTTTAGACACCAGAGAAAGCTATATGGGGAGGGGAGGGAGACCACTAGGTCACCAGAGAAGTAATATGTGGATGGGAACGTTAAAAATAGTGGCCTGGGTTTCTACCCTCGGTTTATACTTGAGTCGAACAATTTTTCTGGTGCCTGAAGAGAAAATTAAGTACTTCAGTCTATACCTTGATCAGTTAATATTCAAGTATATATGGTACTTCTCTAAGTTATGTTTTTCTATTCAGGGTCAGAGGCCTAACTATAAATCATGGGAACCCCCCCCCCCCCAGCAAAGTTTTGATGGGATGCTCCTTACATTCCTGCCTACCCCAATAACAGTGCAAATAGTGCAGCTCCAATGTCTCCCTTCATCCATGATAAAGGGATCCCAATATTGTCCTTCCTTCTTATCAGCACAATATTGACACCTCCCTCCTGCTCAGCCATCTCCCACCATGTATAGCCATACAACCCCCCCCCCCTCCCCCATCCCCATGCAGGAAAGCAGGTTTTGTTACAGCTACCCATCTTAGTGCACACTGCAGCCTTGTTTTTCTGCCAGCTCCCCCCGCCATCCTCATCATATATTAGTTTCATGCAGTTAATACTGT